>NC_092695.1:11044643-11351117 GCF_964275005.1 Diadema setosum
TTACAATATTATCACATCTATCAGTTATACTCGATTAATGTAGATGAGTTTAGAGTGCTCACCGCAACAGCATACCTTTACACCATAGGTCAAATCTTCACTTGCGAAAATGAAATGCAAGTTTTCATTTCTTTTTTTTTTTTTTTTGCCAGATCTACATGCTTACGATAAACCACCCAATTTCTTACACGCCTTTGATGCTTGAATTCAGAAGGGCCAATTCTCCTAAAGTCATAGTTTTTCCCTGATATTCATTTATGTATATGCATAAATGAATATCAGGGAAAAACTAACTTACAAACTTATCGTCTTCTACCCCCCCCCCCCCCCCCAAAGAAGGGAGATATTTACATTCTTTTTATTATTTGGATTATAACATCTTACTCCATTACTTTTTATTTTCTATATAGTGACATTCACTGATGATATCAATAATTTCCTGCATTATGTGACAGAATGTGCAGATGGGGGAATCCATTCTTTTAATCAAATTGTGCAAGAAACCATTTAGTGCAATAACTTCGAAATAGCTTAGAATAGAAAGAACGAACCGAACATCAATAGAACTTCTACAGTTTCCACAAATGGATGTGTAGCAGCTCAATTTTTCTCTGTTTCTGTCTCCTCCACATCACTCACTCCCTCCCTCCCTCTCTGTGGGTCTTTGATCCTCTCCACTTGCTCTTCTCAAGCAATCAGTTTCCCTGTTAATTGTATTATTTCAGCAAACTCTCTAAAAATGGTATTTTGCGATTAACATAGTGAGAAGGTTTTGCTGTGGAGTGTATACTTGCAGTGCAACTAACAATACACAAACACTTAATCAAAATCTTTCATCACTAAAGATGTTATCCTACAATGTTGAGTCAGGATCCAGTGACATGCAGTCTTCCCCAAAGCAAATTTGTTTTGCTGGAACACAACTTTCAGCCATAATTCTTCTTCTTCTGGTTAAGTCTGCCTCCTTCAATAGCCTGAAGATTCTTGCAGACTGGTGCTATTTACATTATAATACAATTTATTTACAGATATTTACAAGCACATAGGAAATTTGACGAAAACAACTAGCCACTGTGATCAACCGTTAGACGGTTTCGAAATGATCCCACATATTGACTATATTGAAGAATTTTCTTTGCTTGACACAAGTTATTTGCTAGCAATAACTTATTTGCTTATTCTTTAGACTGTTCAGAACTTCTCCGTGACAAATTAGCAAAACTTCAATATCATATAACTAATCTAATTTTTATCTGACATTGATCAAATTTTAACAGATGTATATACTTGTAAAATATTACTACCGGTTTATCTTTTCAAACTAACTTTTAACTCGTCTAGATTTTCTTTCTTTTTTCAGCCTATGTAGAATGATCCATAAAATCACACGTACTGTAACATACACGCTGTAAAAATTTTCAGCTATTCAGCCAGTTTGTCATGAAGTCAAATGCAAAAGGTGACTGGTGACTGGAACTGAGCCTACCGGCGCTGTTCGCGACTTTGTTTGCTTTATATCTTAGCGTTGTTTTGTTTTTTCTAATTTCATGTATATTTGTGATAAAATTCGCGTTAAATACTCCCGATTAATCACGAGCACCGATCGAGCCCCTCTCGTGTATTGGAGTGGCCTAGGCAGGTGGACAGCCAATCACGGCCCCTCCTTGCCGAGAAGTCTGCTCAAGGTCACAGAATAAGAGTTCTGTGGCTCAAGGTACCGAGCCGGACTGGCCAGAAAATACGATCGTCGATTGGGCAACTCGAACCGAGGCCAGTGAGGGAGACTTATTTGATTTGATATGATATATCAATTTTGATTTATTTGCAATAAAATGAAAATAATATAGGGTAAAATTTGGAAATTTATAGAAATTTTATGAATATAGATTTGGCGTAAATATTCCTCGAGGAATGATAAACGCCAAATAAATTCAAATAACAACAACAACAACAACAACGACTATGACCCGACCGCGACCGACCTGACCTGGCAGCTAGTATTACAGCGCTCGATTCAAATCGGACAAGATCGCCATATCGTGTTCTAAAACCAGGGCAAAATTACATTTTCTATGATGTAGTGAGCGATATTGTGTCTTCTTCATTCTTGGTTTAGACCCACTTGGCGCAAATAGCACTGTCGAACTGAAAGTGAGATAAAGCAAGGAGCCAGCACAAGTTATTCTGTAATACATATATCAGTCTCATCGCAGCAGCAGCCTCCGTGCTCTACCCGGAACGGAAGGACAGCGTCGGGCCGGCCCGGGCGGGAGAGAGGCTACTACCATACCAGCTGTGCACTGGCTATATACGGGTAAGCGCATTCGACTTGACCGAAAGATTGTAAAATACAGTTAGTATCTTGTTGTCGAGGATATGTTCCGCGGAGACTACCTCTGGCTTCACGGAATCCCCTCCGTGAGCCGTAAACGTAAAATAAAAAATAAAAAAGAAAAAAAGAAACTCCTCCGGGCAGACGGATTTTTCTTCTTGCTTTACTATTACCATGATTACATGTAAATTCAACGTCAGATTCAGACGTGTGTGCCATGATATGGGCATGGCCTTCACTTGACCGACAAGTAACAAGTAACAGTTAGGGCTATGTCTAAATTCCGCGAAAAACTTCTCATTTATAATAATGACATTTGCTGGGTCAGTTTTTCGCTAAAAACTGACTCAGCAAATATCATTAGACTATTATAAATGAGAAGTTTTTCGCCTAATTGGACATACTTGTCGGTCATGCAAGGCCTTCACCACTCACAGTACACTCACAGTTCAAACAAAGTTGCATTTGTCATCGTCTGATCATGTCAACATGAGCAGTCATATATGTATTTCCTGAGTCTGCAATTTAATAAGCCATCTTCTATATGGACACCCATAAGAGTAAGACTATAGAGTACTTTACCAGAAGAGCCTGTGAATCAAATCCTGCAATATTCCATAGTAATTGCCAAAGTCAAGCTCAGTCATGATCCCCTATTCCCATTCGATTCCTATTTAAATCCTTTAAAATTCTTTTTAGATTATATGGCAGAGCCTATAGTGAGAGAGTGGAAGAGGAAACTTTCCGTCATTCAAATTAATGATTCTTGCAATTGCATTGATTGAGTCATTCTTATTGCAACTGACCAACAAATTGCCCTTTGTCGACGTACCGTACTGTAGATAAACACTAAATACGGATTATCGATTACAGTGTCCTTATTAGAATTCTATTCAGTGTATTACTACCAGTGGCAGTGATAGCCATGATAAAAATCATGATATTTATGGGCATACCCACCTGATTTGATAGTAATATGTGCAGTGCCAGTGGGCCAGTGTTTGTCCATTTAAGTTATTTAATCTTGTCATGGCTGTTACTCAAACGCTGTGCTGATGAAACATGGTATGAAGGGCAATTTGTCAATCAGTTGTAATATCCTTGCTCTACTACATGGACTATTAAAAGCATTCAAACCTGCCCCATGCAAAGTCACTTGCAGCCAGCCATAGAATTAGAAAGAGGAACCTCACAGCTCCCTTCTGGATTCTGAGTGATTGATGCTCAAGTTGTAATTTCATGAGTATCTATTCAGGTCTTCATCTAGTTTTACCAAGGAATGTATACCGTATTAAAGTCAGACAGTCAAAATCCATTTGTCAAGACCACAACCAGTGCATCATTGTCAAGGTACTTAGAGTAAGTACAGTAAGTGGATATATTTTCTGCGACTAATTTTTCGTGCTCAGCCGGGTAAGAAGAGTTTTGAATGTAATTCTGCAGAATCAAGACATCAACTACAGGAACGTACATCTGGCAAGGAAAAATATTTGCATGCTTTTATTTTTTGCGGTAATGTCTGGTTGCGCGAAATACGCGAAAATTTCAACGCCACAACAATTTCCACTTTTACAGTAAAGGATATGCAAAGTTTTCTACTGTACCAATGTGCCTTGTTTCATTTTCTATTTCATTCGATTCATTTCAGAAACTGATGAATCTGTGGAGCTCACAAGAGGACACTTGGGACTTGAAGAAGCGGTATGGCAGCTGGGAGACATCTTGTACTTGCCACAGTCGCCTGTGTCAACCCTGGTGATGTTACTTACCCAGCATGCACTGCCTGTTACACCAAGCTTGTAAAGATTAGTGAGCCAGAGTTCTCTAAGTAAGTCTCCAATAACTGTGTTAAGTTGGATAAGAAGAATACTGAATGTAAACAGTTGAAGTGCAACATACAATGTACTTTCAATTCATCATACTATCACAAGGAAAAACATTGACTGTGCATAGATTTGATGCAGATCTTAATGACATCTGTGTGCTGTCATATAATACTATGTTGTTGCCAATATGTGTACATTTGAATCAACAAAGTCACAGCTATTGATTATTTATTATACTCCTAAATGAGTGGCTGTGAAGCAAAAGCAGCAATAAGATTCAAAACAAAAAGAAAAAGAAAGTATTTGCTTGCGCAGGCTCCTAGTGTGCATATACGTACACTAAATGTAATTTCATGGATATAATGAATGTGAAATACAAATCTACTAATGTACCACCAAACTGTATATTTATCCAGATTACAGTGTGCAAGATGTGGCAAAGTGTACACAGATCATGAAACAACTCACCGCTACAGACTGGGACTGAGTGTCGTGGATCGTATTGTGTGTAGAGAGATTACAGTCTTCGGCTCCTGTTTGGATGCTGTCTTCGGGATAGATGCTACCAGTCTGTCAAGGTAAAACTGGAGAAAAATATCAAATCAAAATCCTAGAGCTGGTTAATGTTGCATAAATTGTACACTTATACTGATGAGTCATTTCAAAGAAATAGATTCTTTGTCCAGTGGAAATACTTACTGAAAGTAAAGACATGTTCTTGTTAAACATATGTGACCCGCTACAACAAAAGGATCCGAAAGTCGGGGGAGGACAATTTTCTGAAAATGGCATGACATAATTCTCCTACTCTTCTACTTTAATTTCATATATAACACAACTCGTGAAAGTACTCAGTTGCGGAGATATCGATGATTTTATTAGCGCATGTCAAGTGGTTGAGGAAATCAGAGTTTCAAGAAAAAAGCCTTCAAAGTTTTCCTTCCGACGTTATCATGATCAAGGGGAGGCGAGACAGTTTTCACCGCTTGACAATAAGCCAGTTCGGAGTTAGCTCATAGGCACATTGGTCCGAATGACCTTTCTTTTTTCTCAGTCGGTTAAGGGGCTCTTCACTCGTTTTCAGAGCGACATAATGCATAAGCTTTACGTAACGATTTACACATTTATGGTATTCATCAATCCTGCTTAAACAAAGAATGAACTCGCATAGACCAGATGACCAGAATGATCCGTCAATTAACACTTGGGAAAGCATCCATTTCATTATCGTACACTGAATGTAAGAACAACCTCTTACTATCGATATTGCCAAATACCACTTTTGCTGTCAGGTGGATGTGCTGTCAAGCAGCATTTATAAGGATTACATGAATAATCATTATACATAATAATACATCACAGACGCTTATCCCAGTGACTTTAAAAACCAACGTGCCTGTTGGTCCGAATGACCTTTTTTCTGCTCATGCGCAGAGTGGAACTCCGAACTGGCTTATAGAAGGTATGCTCTTAGCAACCTCCACGATGTTCATTCAAGCTTAGCGCCAGCGGTCTACGCACAACCAATCAGTAATCAGGATGCCATGCACTGACCATTGAGATCTCTCCCTCGTTGCTAGGGGCAAAGTCTAGCTGCGGCGCTAAACCCAAGTCTTCGGACATGTTTCAAGGCCCAGAAAAACTCTGATTTCTTGCCTTTCCTTTAATCGCTGAGCTTCGAAATTTTGGCAGATGATAGACAAAACATTAGACTACAAAATTATGCCAAAAACAGAAATCCGATAGTTTTGACCAATTTTGATGATGTGACTTCAAACTCGTTTTTCTCCGCTCAGCCGTCAGCGACTTTAGGATCCTTTTCTTGTAGTGGGTCACATATGTAAGTCAACCCTGGTGGATGGGATAGAATGTGGTAATGTTCGAGCTGATTTATACAAAATGACTTCACTATCGTCGGATGTTAATGAATGCATCAGTAGGTGATCAGTGTACATAGGCAATGTCTTGAAATCAGAGCATGGGATTGTTCTTTCAAAATCAAAATAATATCAGGCAAATTGGCAACAATAATTACAATTTTGCTAGTTTGCAGAACAAAGAATTTAATTTCGTTGTAACAAACATTTTGTTACTACTGTTTGCATTATTACTGGAGTGCACTGTATTCAACTTTGTTGTGTGTTTATTACACAACTCACACTTACATGTAGAGACCCTTTTTTGGCTGATGTTATCAGACCCTATGATGCACTAATACTGTAAATCATAGTTCAATTATATATTTCATTGGCACAGAGCTTTGAACCAAGAGACACTGAATGATGTTAAGTACACCAGTTTCCTGGTTATGAAGGAGATTGCTTCAAGCATTAATGTTTCCTCATCAATCATCAAAGGAAAACAAAAATCACAAATTTAATTGTTGTTTTCATTCAGGTATTTGAAGCACATTGAAGAGCACCATCTATCAAGAGAAAATATGACTGATCTCCTGCAAGGAGCTGTGCATGCTACTTTGACAGGATTGCCCTTTTACTTCGGATTCAAATCGTCATGTCTTCCGCCAACACTCAGGACTAAAGCCTCAGTGACAACCCATGTGTCTCTCGCAGATGTGGGCGCCATTGACGAGAACTTAGTTGCACTTCAAATATTTCCTCCCTCGTGCAAATGGAATTTCCCAACAGTGATGCAGAGATTTGTACTTTCCGTTGCCAAGGCAGTTAGCCCATCTGGTGTTATGGGTGAAAAAGCCATGGGTATATGTGAGGGTGATGATGCTTGTCCCCTGCAGCTTTATCGCATGTCTAGTGACAGTAACAAACTTGTTGGGGATGCTGTCATGCAAGAACAGCAGATACATGTTGTAAGCAGACAAAGCTCTGTGGATGATGCTGCTGTTCTCACATCTCAGCAGAGTGTGAAAAGCCACAGTGGCATGTCACATGAGGACTCTTCCATTGCTGGGCTTTCCATCAGTCTAAGTGTGCCGAGTTTGCGGCTCAGCTGCGATAGAGTGTCACTTTTAGGGAGCTGGAGAGATTCAAGTCAACTGCATACAAATATTAGCACCATTTCAGAAAGTGGTTGCAAGTGCGAAAGTGATTCAGGTAATCAAATTATGATGCCAAGTATGGCAGTGGCTCGACAGTCAAAAAAGGACATCAACTCTGCAGGGAGAGAAGCATGGGATGAGGGAAGTGTGAAAGCTCCAGTTTACAACCATGATGAAAGAATGAAAGTTAACTTACACAATACAGAAAACATTCCATCATGTGCAACAGATAGGGTAAGAGATGTCAGTAGGACGTTTTCTGAACACAAAGGTTTGCTTCATGGCACTCCCAGAGCCACCAGAGATGTTCCAAAATGTGTGAATGCTACAGTACAGTGTAGTGCTATTCATGGTCATAGGTCTGATGCTGTTCCTGCTAATGCTCATGATGGCTCCTTCGAGTATGACACCAACTACTGGCTTGAGGAGAGCAGTTTGGATCGATGGTCCTTCTGTGAGCACACAGTGGAAACATCAAAACATTTGCTCATGCAAAGTGATAACAACTTTACGAGCATGTCAAACAATCCTGCGGAAGAAGTATCCACGGCAAATTGGACCAAGTATGATTTCCCTGAGGATCTACCCTTCTCAGAAGATTTAGACCAGTTCTTACAAGATGTTGAAGAAGAATATGCTCTCACAAAGAAATTTGACCCTGAATCACTGAAAGACTCTTGTCCATGTAAACAATGTGATGCAACTGTAGAAAGGCAGGCTAAAAAGTGCAAGAAGTGTGTTGCAATGAAATGTCACAGACAAAATTTATCTGAAAGTGAGTCTTGTCAGGGGACAGTTGCTGGAGATTGTGTGGAAAATTCCAAAAGTCTTTCTAGGAAGGACTCAAGAAAAGATATCATTGCCAGAGTTCATGTTATGTCGGAACATCGGTTGCTTGCATCACATGACGGAACTAGAGGAGAATTCAGTCTTCAAGAGAGGGAATGCAGCACTGTGAACATGTGTGAACATTCCCCAAAGCGCAAGGACTATCCTTTAATATGTGGCATGAGGAACTGTTCACATGTAGCAGTAACTGAGAAGGAAGTCCACACAGTAGAAAAAGACAGACTTACATGTATGTCACCCATCACAGATCCTAGTGCTGCAGGAACAGCAAGCAATGCTTCAGAGAGAAGAGATGTTGTAAAAAGGACAGGTGGAGAAATGCCTCATCTTGCACAAAGTACCAAGGAACCAACTCTGTGCTCTCCCGGTGAAGTGAATGATTACACTGATGAAATAGGTGATCATGAGGATGATTTCAACTCATCTGGTTTTCCAGGTTGCAGCCAGAGTCCAGTACTATTTTCGCAGTCACAATCCCCCATTGCCTCATCACCTTTACCAAGACACTTCTCAGCCTCTGATCTTGTCAAAATTCCTGTATCAGGAGCTAGCAGCCTGCGGGAGACAAAACGTTTCGAAAGCCACGTTAGCGACACTCCAAGAACTTGCCGTGCCAACACCTCCCAAGAGCATTGCCTAAAAGTCCAGTCTAGTGTGCAACCATCCATAACGGGACAATGCCAAATGGAATCTTTTGAAAGAAATTGTCACATGCAAAATAAAGAAAATAAGAACAAAGAAGGTGATTGCTCATTTGGAGGAACCCCAAATTTGTTCTCCCAGGTTTTGTCAGTGGAAAACTCATCATGCAACTCACCTGTTCTACGGGGCAGATTATCCAAGCTGACCTGTAAGAAGAGGTCAATTCCACTCAGGGAGGTGTGTCTGCAGAAGGCCAGAGCCTGGAAAATGTCCAGCACTCCCCGCGAGAGGAAGATCAATGCATGTGAGAGAATGTTTGATAGTCCTTCAGTATGTGGCACTCCAGACTTGTTCTCAGATGGTGGTAGTCCAGTCAGGACAGATGGGTTTGATGAGTCCTTGGGAAAAGATGAAGTTTGTCTGGACAAATCTCTATTCACAGATGTTGAGGAGTGTTTTGAATGTACTCCAGATTTGTTCTGAGCATATGGAATGAAATGACATACTGTAGTAACACATATATAAAGGTCCAATCTGTAGTGAAAATCTTATACTGTAATACGTGTAATTAAAGCCACAACTCAATGGAATCTTTCAGTTATCAAATCAGTAATTGGTTAGTGATGAGGACACTAAATTACTGGTAGAACAGCACTTTTGTTGGCTATAACTTGTTTGAATTTCATTTCGCAAGTTTTAAGATCTGTCAGGCCAAAGAATAAGACTTGCATGCAACAGTGCCTAACTGTACTGTAGTCCTGGGTGGATCTGTTAGCTTTTCCACTTGCATTCATTGTAAAAGAAACAAGGAAGCTCTATGTAAAAGTTTCTGTGTCTGTTTCTGAGTGTAAGAAGAAGGAGAAGAAACACTTTATGCATTGTAACTGCATTTGTGTCAAAAGACTAATTAGCAAGCAACTGGTGTTTCACGATGTACAAATCATTGTGAATGATGACCTAATTCTGACTCAAATTCGTAGATTTCACTGTGCATGTATTTTGATATCAAGTATTTGTAGTTGGCAGAAAGGAATGTGAGGGATGAGCAATTTATTTATTCTTTCTTCAGATCAGGTACATTTATTTTGCAATATATATGAGTAGCCAAAATTGTTAATAACTGAAGAACATTGTACATTTTAATTAAAGTTTCATATAATCAAACATGAAAAGGAATTTGTTACTTTAGGTACATTTACATCATAATTTGTAATTTCATCTCTCTGTATAATTTATACGCCAGTTCATTTTACATCACGTACACATTTCAGAAAATTATACCTGTATTTTTTTCAGTTGGCTATAACTTGTTTATTAAAGCAACACTTGACTAGGCACTTCACTTGTTTTTTTAAGCGACATAGGGCATAACCTTGCCTGACATACAACAGTTCAAAGAATTTATGTTCCAACTAACATGAACTTGCATAGACTGGGACAGCGACCTGAATGACTTGCCAACGAACACTTGAGGACACATCCATATCATACATTGTTTTGCATCAAATGAATTGAACTTTTTCTATTGCCAAAGTATACATGTACTAGGATTTGATAAGCACAGTGTTTTGCTCAGATGCATCTGCTGGCAAGGCTGACAAGCTTCCACTGTACAGTAGTAGTTTGACTGAACACTTAGCTAAAGAGATAGCTTCTAAAATCGTGATTATGATAAGGGTCTGTGCTCGAGTCAAATCCAGGAATTTAAGCCGCCTTGTGCAATATTAAGTTTCAAGTGTGTGTACCCGATTTGAAATGAGTCATCACATTAATACTCGTCAGGCAGGGCTAATTGATTCCATGCATGTACTGTACGTCCACTGAGAGAATGACTCTACAGTCAACCCTGAAGTCGACCTCGCAAAAGTTGAATAATCGCCCAAGTCGAAGGTCTTCTCAAATCCTCCTCTCTTTATACAATGGACTCCCATTATAACCAAGTCCTCAGGACTGGCAATTTTCTTTTGTTATATTGACATTTCATCATAACTGAACAAATAAACAATAAAGAACAAAGAGCAGATGATTTTGTGGCCTGAAGTTTTACCTCGTAAACAGAATTTCGCTGTAACCGTGTTCGTTATAACGGGAGTACACTGTATTCTATTGATTCATATGCCTGTAAGTAAAATTTTCTCTAAGTCGAAGATATTTCTTCAGTCCAAATAGATTGACTGTATATTGCATAGGGATATGAGAGGTCAGTTTATGAAATAATGCAGAAGGTGATGTGGCACACAGAGTGTTCCAGAATGACTACTTCATCTTATACAACAAATCTATGTGCATGAACTGCCTGTTTGTGCAGCTGACTCCTGTTATAACGAATTCCTTGGAACTGGCAGTTTTCTGTTGTTAAATTGAAATTTCATTGTAACCAATCAAATAAGTATACACATATAAAGATATGTAGCTGATAATTAGGGGACCCGAATTTTTACTTTGTTGTAATCAGAATTTTTATGCCTCCGCCAGAAGGGTATTGAGGCATTATGTTTTCGGGTTGTCCATCTGTCCGCTGTCCCCATTTGTTTATGCGATAACTTGATTAATACTAAGTGGAATTTTACCAAACTTGGTCCAAGTATAAAGTATGATTGGGGCAATAACTTGATTAGATTTTGGATGAAACCAGCTAGAGGTCAAAGGTCATAGGTCACGGTCAAATCATGTAATTTCATCCATTTACGCGATAACTCAAGACTGGATTAAGCAAATTTCACCAAACTGTGTTCAAAGATGACATATGATGGCGCAATTACAAGATTAGTTTTCGAGTGAAATGGGCCAGAGGTCAAAGGTCATGTCAAATCCTAAAATATATCCGTTTACTTGATAACTCATGACTAGATGAAGCAAATTTCACCAAACTTGGTCCAAGAATGACGTATGATGGGTAATTAATTAAGCAGTTTTCTAGTGAAGTCAGCGAAAGGCCAGAGGTCAAAAGGTCAAGGTCAAATGCTCAAAATTTCACTATTTCCCCCATATCTATGCAATATGCCCAAGGTATTTTCTTGAAAATTAGTGTATACATGAACTACCAAATAAAGATTCTCCAGAGAGATTTTCAGGTCATGAGGTAAAAGGTCAAAGGTCAGTTGAAAATGTTAAAATCTCACTTTTTTCTCCATATCTCGCAAATGGTTCAAGGTATCTTCATGGAACTTGGTTCATAATTGTGCATGTACTGACTGGCGGGGATTTTCTAGGGAATTTAGGGGTCATAAGTCAAAGGTCAAGGTCAACTCAAAATTTCACTATTTCCCTCATTTTTGCAATGCTTGCAGAATTTTTCTTGAAACTATACATGTATTACCTAATGGGGATTCTCTGCCAATTTCCTGCCAAAGGGTCGAAGGTCAAAAGGTCAAAGCTCAAGGGTGAAAGTGCTATATTTCCTTTCTTCCTACATATCTTGAAAGTGACTCCAGGTATCATGGAACTTGTACTTTATTTATGCATGTTCTACCTGACAGTGATTCTCTTGGGAATTTTAGGGTCATAGGGTCAAAGTTCAGGAGTCAAAGGCCAGGCTAAAATGCAAACAAAATGTTCTATTCAATACTGAATTTACACTTTTTCTTCATACCTTGAAAATTGCTCAATGCATAAACTTATAAAAGGGTCAAAAGTCAAGTAAAAATCCTCAAATCCCCAAATACATGTGCCTGCACTCTAGACAATATAGCAAATGTACTGGTACATGTACTGTATGCTCAAGGAAAGTGAACATTCAACACATTTGTGACAAACCCGTCATTTCAGTATTTTGCCAGTTATGTGAAACTGTCATCACACATTGTCAATACATTGTACTATAGGCCTATTAGGAGAACCATGCATCATGGCCGAGGCATGCCAGTCGCCATAGCGACATTTCTAGTTTATAACTGGAATTTGTTATAACCATGTTCATATTAATGGGAGTGCGCTGTAATAGAGGTATGCTGTCCTATAATGTAGTCATCTTGACAGACATTAGCCAAGAATCGATTCTGTTGTACACACACTGTATATCTACTTGTATACAGACTTTTTGAATACTGATATTTGGTTGACAACAGTCCTATGAGTGAAAGAGAATATATTTGATCAAAGAAATTAGATTTGAACCTATACACAGGCTCTCTGGACAGTCTGATTTAGTCTATTGCATATAAAAGTGTGTGCTTTCTGCTTTGTTTGTGGGGATGTATGCAGGTGTGTGTGAGCATATAGGGCTTACTAATACCATGGAAACTTGATATAAAGAGATCTGATATAACAAAATACTGTACCTGATATAACAAACTAATTTCTCTGGTACCAATGAATTTATTTCCTTTGCTTTGTATTGTTTATTGTCTACTGATATAACAAAATATCTGATATAAAGAACAATATAGGCTTGGTCCCAAGGATCTCTTTATACTGAGTTTCCACTGTATCTGCACTTGCATCAGTTTTTTTTTTTTCCTGGTCTGAAAGTGGCCCTTTGTAGCCTCTCAAGCTTATATATATATATATATATATATATATATATATATATATATATATACATACAGAGGATTAAAAAAAATGACTACAACTTTGAACTGAGTATTGTAATGAAATGCATGTAGTTCTGAAGCATTGTTGAATTTCCCTTGTATTGTATTGTACCCACAAATCAAACACAGATCAGTACAATATCCCCATTAGCGTGCACAAACTATACAATAGCAAACCCAGACTTGTAAATATGCACACATTTTGCTTTTCACAGTAAGACCTGTATTGAACTTGGTTTGCTCTGAGTAAATTATTAAGTGGAGAGATATATACAGTTTACATTTGCAAAGATTTTGAAAAGATCGATGACAATTCCTGTACAATGTATTGCACTTGTGGGTGCAATTTTTAACAATGCATTTAATTTTACCCTACTTGATGAGGGGGACTTATTACAGTAATTCATAATACATCGTGTGTAACTAGTGAACCTTTGGAATATTAACAAACTTTACTGCTTTTTTTTTTTTTTTATAAACGAACCTTTGGAGTAATGATTGTTTATATATACATGTACCTTCGGAATACAACTACATACATGTATAGGTCTATACATGTAAATTTAACAGCTAGCCTTC
The DNA here is from genome assembly GCF_964275005.1 of Diadema setosum. Classification (NCBI taxonomy): domain Eukaryota; kingdom Metazoa; phylum Echinodermata; class Echinoidea; order Diadematoida; family Diadematidae; genus Diadema; species Diadema setosum. The sequence continues at coordinate 11,058,420 of NC_092695.1, forward strand.
GGAATGAAGCCACAAATGTTCAGATTAACGAACCCTTGTATTTCATCTTCGGATTTGTATAGGAAATTTGTGTTTAAACAAACATCACCCCAAAAAGAAAAAGAAATAAATTGTATTTTGTTCAATGAATGATAATGAAACAGCGTATCCCATACGCTAATCCAAGTTTTCCTTCGGTGAAAGTAATAATAATACATGTACAGATGTACCGGTGTGGTGCCCCATCGCCTCCCACGTATTCGCTCACCGGACTGATCAGTGGCTCACCGCCGCGCCTACCATAGACGACTACGGTTTCACGCCACGTGCGCACGTGCTTATTGAGTGGGACAAAGTGTGCAATGAATGCTTGGATATGTATTGTACATACGTGTAGTGGATCTATGGTGGGTACATGTGGTGTGTATACTCGTGCGTAAGTCATTGCGAAATACTTCACCACTTCGGCACATACGGAATTGTCAAGACTAGTAGTATTACTAGTAGCAGGTAGCAGTTCATACTGAATTGCTGTGTTTGCTTTCAACATGAGTGATAAGAACAGAAATCAACTCCCTGATAATTTGCCTCAGCTGCAAAATGTCATAAAACGAGATCCAGAGTCGTACGTTGAAGAAGTAAGTATCTTTCAGTACTTTTTGTGCGCGACGAGTTAAGGATTACAATTGATTGTGTTGTCCCATCCGTAAACGTTGGTGTGTGTGTAGCCCGACCAGACGCTGTTACGCTATGCGAAAACAGCGTCTGACGAGCGCGGCATGCAGCCTCAAAGTGAGACTAGCACTACAAAACTTAGGAAAATGTATACTTTTCTCCTTTAAACAGAATACTTTACTCACGTTAAATGCATGTTTCTATTACAGAAGAATAGTTCGCCACACTGGGTCCATGGAGACCACTTGCGATAAGTCCGTGGAACAAATAAATGACACTTTCTGGCGCAATTCCTGACCGTCGGTACGTCGCGACGTACCATGTACAGCGACTGGGCTGTGTATAGTTAGGCCTGGCGTGAAAGATTGTGTACCGTGTGGACATGCTGGATATGATGATCAATTTCGGTAAGTTTCATTGCGTACATTTGAATACTGATAGCATCAGATGTAGAGTAAATATTGAAAAGTATACTCGTTGAGTTTGAGGTGACGAAAATGATGTTAAGTATCAAAATTCAAAGCTATCGTAATACGATTACGTCGCTCTCCTAGTGGTTGGTGGTCGCGCGCGTACAGCCCTGTCGCGACGTACCATGTACAGCGACTGGGCTGTGTATAGTTAGTGTGTGTGATGTGTGCATGTAAATATGACTAGATTTTAGTCACAGAGAACTAGAAATTATAGAATCTACATTCAGATTCAGGCAGATATGATCTCCATGTAGTAGTTATGGATGGTTTCTCTATATTACCGGATATCAAATTCAAACTTAATAATGTCGTTTGACATCCATGGGCATGGGGGATGTACAAAATATCCAGCGGCAGCGGCAGCGGCAGCGTGGCAGCGGCAGCGGCAGCGGCAGCGGCAGCGCGGCAGCGGCAGCGTGGAGTATACTCCGAGTGCCGCGGCTAGCACAAGCGAGGGTAGAGTCGATCCACCGCTGGAGCGCTGGATAGAAGAACTGCACGGTCCCTAGCTGGTTGTGGTAGAGTCTGCACACCACAGACCACGCGCTAGCAGGACAGAAGCAGCGATGTGATGGGACGCAGATCGCGTTGAATGCAGCGATGTAACGAGGCGCCGATCGCGTTCAGATCGCGTTGAATGCAGCGATGTAACGAGGCGCCGATCGCGTTCAGATCGCGTTGAATGCAGCGATGTAACGAGGCGCCGGTCGCGTTGAATGTAGCGATGTTAAGATCCCCAGGATGGAGTGTAGCCTGAAGAAAGGGCGAGTCGCGATGAAAAGTAGCGAATGCTGCGAAGTACGAAATCCGGGAAAGTGTAATAATCCGTATTGAGTATTATCCGTATGAAATGCCAGTCCACGGCGCGAGGTATCGTCAGCGCGAGAAGACGTGTGAAGTATACGGACGTAGTATGCGGACGTGAGTGACTCCAACGATTAGGACGCGCTCTCGGGATGAAAGCTAATCGTGAAGTGAGGAAGCGTGGAAAATGAAACAGCGTGGTCGGAGAAAACGTGTCACGGACAGGAGCTTTGAGAGTGGTAATTGGCTGATGGAGATGCGTAGCTCGTCACTAATTGGTAGCTTGTTTCCGTGACACCAAAACAAGAGGTGTGTTTATGAAAATCCGACTACTGTTGGAATGTGAAATACGCGTACCTCGGCACGATGACAAAAGCGAAGAATGTAGTGCGCACCTGTCGTGTGCCGGCGCACAAAGAAAGCTCGCGTGGATATTGACAGAATGCTGGGTTGTCAGACAGCATAATTGACAGCAGCCAGACAGTAAAAATACCGAGATATTGGAAACCGCTACATTTAGCCCCCTTCCAGATCGCTAGTGGAGAAGTCAATGGAGTGAAGACTAAAAACAAGCGATCGATACGAAAAGGTAAACCAAGTAGAGGCTGAAAATATCAGGTATCAAAATACATGTATTGAACGTAATGGGCTGGCCAGTGTACGTGCTTACCGCCAGTGCGTGTCGTGCGTGTTGGCTGCAGGAGTGGTGTTGACTGCTGCAGGAGTGATGTTGACTGCCGCAGTGTCGTCTGCTGCGGTTGTGTAGGCTGCTGCAGTGTCGTCTGCTGCGGTCGTGTAGGTTGCTGCCGCGGGATGGTGAGAGGGACGCTCGGTGTGCTCGCTGTGCTCCTGGCAGGGACAGGCGTAGGCTGTTGCCGCGGTGTGGTGAGCGGAATGCTCGTCGTGGTTGTCTCCCTTTTGGCGTTGATCTCCAGAGTGAGATGCTTGGGATCACGCGTGGAGTTGTGTGGACGAGCGGGAGCGTGGGATGTGGTGTTCCGCTTGCGTTTGCGTCGAAGATTGCGACGCGGGCCAAAGTCGGGGGTGGGCGAACGCTCTCCGAGAGTGGTGACGGGGGGCTTCACCGCCTGTAAGTGCAGGGCAGGCGGGGGCTTCGTCTTGTTGGGGGGTGAAGGAGGGAGGGCGCTGACTTCGGCAGTGGTGACGGTCGAGGAGTGTGTGCCGTAGTCGACAGCCCGGTGTTGTCGATCCGAAGTGGGAGATCGGCGACCAGTTGTGTCGCTGCCAGAGGGGCACGTCGCCGCTGAAGTCTGGCTGGGCTGTTTCCCTGGTGCGTTGGAAATGATTGGTCTCTTTCGCCGAGAGCAGGGTGAGCAGCACTGCCGGGCGGCGTCACCAAACTTCCAATGGAAGTAGCACTCACTGCCAGCGTGTCGGATTTGGGAAGGGGTTCGCTTCCGCGGCGCGGTGCGCGGCCCGCCTCCATGGCCGCGGTTGCCGCCTCTGGACCGCTGACGGGAACGAGGACGGTATTTCCGTTGCGAACGGCGTGATGTTCGCTGAGACCGTCGTTCGTCCATGCGTGCTACCAGTATGAACAGCTGCTCTGTTAGCAGCAGGACCTGCGCCGTGAGGTTCGCTATGACGTCCGCCGGAGGGCTGGTGGTAGCCATTGTATTCGTCGAAGTGAAGGGTGAGGACGTGTAGAATGGGACGTGAAGTTGGCCCTATACGATCACGTCGGGGTCACCAATGTAGGTATTATGGTGCGGGCCTATGATGTAATACCTAACAACTCACCAAATGGCGAACAGGACGACAGGACTGGGGGTACCACCAACAGGAAGGGTAGACGACCGTATGACACTTAGAGTAGTGTAGAAAGCACCAGGGCACCAGTAGAGGTGAACAGTGTCCTTGTAGGTTGTATTGCACTTCCCGAAATAATATGGACTAACTCCGAATGCACTAAGGGTGTCCGAAGACGACAGTGTCCCATAGAAATATGTACAAAATATCCAGCGGCAGCGTGGAGTATACTCCGAGTGCCGCGGCTAGCACAAGCGAGGGTAGAGTCGATCCACCGCTGGAGCGCTGGATAGAAGAACTGCACGGTCCCTAGCTGGTTGTGGTAGAGTCTGCACACCACAGACCACGCGCTAGCAGGACAGAAGCAGCGATGTGATGGGACGCAGATCGCGTTGAATGCAGCGATGTAACGAGGCGCCGATCGCGTTCAGATCGCGTTGAATGCAGCGATGTAACGAGGCGCCGATCGCGTTCAGATCGCGTTGAATGCAGCGATGTAACGAGGCGCCGGTCGCGTTGAATGTAGCGATGTTAAGATCCCCAGGATGGAGTGTAGCCTGAAGAAAGGGCGAGTCGCGATGAAAAGTAGCGAATGCTGCGAAGTACGAAATCCGGGAAAGTGTAATAATCCGTATTGAGTATTATCCGTATGAAATGCCAGTCCACGGCGCGAGGTATCGTCAGCGCGAGAAGACGTGTGAAGTATACGGACGTAGTATGCGGACGTGAGTGACTCCAACGATTAGGACGCGCTCTCGGGATGAAAGCTAATCGTGAAGTGAGGAAGCGTGGAAAATGAAACAGCGTGGTCGGAGAAAACGTGTCACGGACAGGAGCTTTGAGAGTGGTAATTGGCTGATGGAGATGCGTAGCTCGTCACTAATTGGTAGCTTGTTTCCGTGACACCAAAACAAGAGGTGTGTTTATGAAAATCCGACTACTGTTGGAATGTGAAATACGCGTACCTCGGCACGATGACAAAAGCGAAGAATGTAGTGCGCACCTGTCGTGTGCCGGCGCACAAAGAAAGCTCGCGTGGATATTGACAGAATGCTGGGTTGTCAGACAGCATAATTGACAGCAGCCAGACAGTAAAAATACCGAGATATTGGAAACCGCTACAGGGTCATGTCTTTGACTTTGTAGCTCTGGCCCGGCCTCTGAGCTCTGTTAAAAGTGTTACGATTTGCATCATACACGTGTAATTGGTAATGGACATTAAACTGTTACAATAATGAAACCAAAATTTCAAAACTCAAAAGGGTCGCTGCACTTTGTAAATCTATAGTAAGCTGTGTAATTTAGTTTTTAGGGTTAGGGTTGGAGTTGGGTAACATTGCTCTCGGTGTCCTAGGGAAATGCGGACATCGGAGCAGAGGAAGCTCATCGTCATACAACGACGACAATGTACTAACTATATACAGCCCTGTCGCTGTACACAAGTGCTAGACTAGTGCACGGCGTCTGGTCGGGCTAACAATGTACATGTAGGTGTATGATAGTGGGGGGTACATATGGAAGTCTTTCCGAGTTTGATTTTATTTTACGTGTAGCCTGTAGGCTGTAGGTCGTCGTCGTCTTCTTCTTCTTCTTCTTCTTCTTCTTCTTCTTCCGTGAGAGTGACCACAATCAACTTGATTATTCTGTTACTTTCAAGGAGATCTAAGTTGTATGAGTCTTTGAAGGTCTGAAGTAAATTTACAACTGTAGTTGCAGAAATAATCATCATCCCAGTAAGTAAATAACTACATACAATTGTAGGTATTAAACTGGCAAGTCCATAGATGATGATGATAATAATCATAATCTTGACTCTAACGGTTAGTAAAGAATAAAGATTAGAATCTAATTTGCCAGATCGCTGATCTAGACTGAAAAATACAGTGTTCACCATGTGGTAAACAACTTGACAAAGAATTTTTGTAACTATGAAGACTGCTTTCATTTAAACTTTCCTGTTATTGTTTAAAATGGGGACTGTAGACATCATAGTGGAATGCCTTATTAAAGTCTCGTGGAATCTGATGGTTATTGTACATGTATAGTGATATTTGATATGTATTGATATTCTCTGTCAAAACGTTTGTGATGCCTTTTTTTTTTTTTTTAAGTGCACTAGCATGATTGTACACATTCAAGTTTCAAAAAATTGTGCCATATATCAACGCTGCATACTGGCACTGGTCTGACGGTCCCTGACCAGTAAAAAACACTGTCGGACCAGTAACTTTTTCGGGAATGGACCAGTAAAAAATTATGGTAACACTGGGTACCTGCTAGTCTAGCTGGCAGATGGGTTGGACCAGTAGAAAATATAGGTTAGTGTACAGCCCTGCGTATATTTAGGATTTGTCTTGGGTGATGGCTAATTGATGTTTTACTTCATGAACATTTTGATGTAGCAGTATTGATAAACTAGAACTTTGCCTATCTGCTGGCCTATCTGTGAGTCTCGTGACAAAGAGTATGCCTGCAATTGAGTTTAACTCTGTACACTTTTGTTATGTCATCCACTTTTATCTTGAATACAGTTTCTTCAACAGTACCGACACTACCAGTCCACCCTGCAGGTTTTTCAGATGAAGCCATCTGTGTACTCCAAGAGTTTGGATGAGTTGATCATGTTTTTGTGCCAGGTATTGTAATGCAGTACCAGCAGTGTTAGGCATTGCTTTATACTGTTCACACTTTGAAAAGTGTAAGCTGCATGGTCCTACATGCCATCAGTGTCTTTAATATTGTGTGAAAGCCGTTGAATTAATATTACACAGGACTATGATTGTTCAATGCTTTTCCAGAGTGGCAGTCTGAGTGAAGAGATCTATTTATCAGACTCCTCTCAAGTTATCCCATAGACAGTAATGTTACTTGTACTATTTCTGAAATGCATCGTTCATAGATGTTGTGATAATGAATGCCTATTTTCAAGACTTTCTTCATCGAAACACCATTTCTGTATATTCTCAGTCAGCAGAGTTTGACAATTTTTTAATCAAACCCTCGCATTGTTTAGCAATCCTAGTCTACACACAATCAAATTGGAGATTTGGATACTCCACTCTTAGTGTACACTGCTGTAGTAAAAACTCATATTTAACTTGTATCTTGTATATGTGGCTACATAAAAATTAGAAATAGGAGTGTAAAACTGAATTATTCTTGTTCATATTTGATGACTGCTTGTATTACATATGATAAAATGTTGTAGATTATGCCATCAATTTATGAATTCATATCTTTCTTGTAATTCCACACATATTACAGGTCGCACATTGCTATCCCGAACATTTGTCCGAATATCCCCAACAGCTAAAAGACCTCCTCCAAACATACAGCACAGTACTTAATCCAGACATGAGAATGGTGAGTGTACACCTATGTTAGTAGGCAAAGTACAATATATATTCCTGCTATTGTAAAGGAATGTCCATGCCCTTTGTATTTGGGTGTGATAAACATTTAAATCTGCATAAGTCAAAGTCACATTTCATCTTTGCCTTAAAGTTGATTCAATTGCTTTTTCTTTTCTTTTTTTTTTCCCAAATTGCGTGTTGTATGCGAAATATGTACTATTTATATTTCCAAAGTAGAATTTTGCATATACAAGTAAGTCTATTTGTCTTGGTCTTTTTGTGGTCTAAACAGACCAATGCAGAGTTATTTGTATTCTGCCAGTGATAAGGTAGCTGAAATGTAGGTATTATCACATGACAAGCCATCTGCTTTTTTTTCTTTTCCTGTGATATGTTTGCTTAAAGAAGAATTTATGTAAATGACCATAACACCTGCTCTGATGAACACTAGTTTCAAATTGTTAATGTTTGGATATTTTTATGCCTCCGCCACGAAGTGGTGCCGGAGGCATTATGTTTTCGGGTTGTCCGTCCGTCCGTCCGTCCTTCCGTCCGTCCGTAATGAATTTTGTGGACAAGGTAACTATCGAAACCTGTTGAGGTATTCTAATGAAACTTGGCATGTATGTGTATTAGGGAGTGAAGTTGTGCCTATCAACTTTTGGGTGCACATGCTCAAGGTCAAAGGTCAAAAGGTCAAGGTCAAATACATAAAATTTCACTATTTCCACCATATCTATTGAATGCCTTAAGATATTTTCTTGAAACTTAATGTATACATGTATTACCCAATTAAGATTCTCTGGTGAAAGTTTGGGTCATGAGGTCAAAGGTCAAAGGTCAAAAGGTCAGGGTCAAATACATAAAATTTCACTATTTCTACCATATCTATTGAATGCCTGAAGATATTTTCTTGAAACTTAGTGTATACATGTATTACCCAATTAAGATTCGCTGGTGAAAGTTTGGGTCATGAGGTCAAAGGTCAAAAGGTCAGGGTCAAATACATAAAATTTCACTATTTCCACCATATCTATTGAATGCCTGAAGATATTTTCTTGGAACTTAGTGTATACATGTATTACCCAATTAAGATTCTGTGGTGAAAGTTTGGGTCATGAGGTCAAAGGTCAAAAGGTCAAGTAGAAATATTAAAGGGTGTGTACAGTTCTGGTCGAGGTGAAGATTTAGCTTTTAACGTTTTGTGAGATATTCAGAAACCACTCTATGAGATGTCAAAGAGCATGCGGTTCTAAGGGGTATCAAAAGTTTATTCGATGAAAATCGGTTTTGAAATGGTTGAGATATCCAAAAACAAGGTGAAACAAAGAGATACTAATAAAGTTGGGGCATGTCGCCTTTTATTATTAGCACTTTTTTGGATATCTCAGCCATTTGAAAACCAATTTTCATCAAATAAATGCCGAATCCTTCTTATAATCACATGCTCTTTCATATTTCATAAGAGGCTTTTCATTATCTCACTTAGGAATGTTCAAAACATGAATCCCTACCTCAACCAGTACTGTACAGTCCCTTTAAAACTTCTTTTTTTTCTCTGTACCTTGGAAAATTGTTCAAGGTATCTTCATGGAACGTAGTATATACATATACTGACTGGAAGTGATTATCTAGAGAATGTAGGGTTCATGGGGTCAAAGGTCAGGGGTCAAAGGTCAAGTGCAAGACTTCAAAATTTTACTATTACCCTCATATTTATGCAATGCCAGCAGGGTTATTTTTTTACACTTGGTGTATGCGTATGTAACCTAATAGAAATTCTCTGGAAAGTTTTTTTTTTTCTCTCTTTTTGCCTCAAAGGTCAAAAGGTCAAAGATCAATTGAAAGTGCTGAACTAACTTTTTCCTCCATACCCCGATCTCGGAAGTGGCTCAAGTTACCTTGAAACTTAGTACATATTATGCATGTTCTACCTGAAAGTAATTATCTCATGAATTTTAGGGTCAAGGGCCAGATGAAAATGGTAACAATTTACTATTCAATTCAGAAATTGCACTTTTTCTCCACACCTGTACCTTGAAAATTACTCAATGCCTAAATGTATGAATGGTTCAAAGTCAAGTTAAAGTCCTTAAATCCCTAGATACATGCTCTCCTATTCATCCAATTAAACCTATGTCAAGGAAGGTGAACATTCAACACATTTGTGACAAACTTGTCATTCCAATATTTTGCCAATTTTGTGAAAATGTAATCACACAGTGTCCACATGTACTATCTAGACCTATTGGGAAAATCATGCATTATGGCGGAGGCATACCAGTCGCCAAAGCGACATTTCTAGTTCTGTCTGAAATTGTTTGGTCTTGGAAAATAAGGTTTTTGAAGATACCAAGACTTTCTTCTTCATTTACAGTGAACCTCTATTTTGTCCACATGTATGTGATGTCATGATATCTTGTTTCTTTGTTTAACCCGTAGACACTGTGCAAAGGACTCATATTGCTCAGGAATAGAGGCTTAGTCTCCCCCACCAGTCTCTTGAGTTTATTCTTTGAGCTATTCCGCTGCCAGGACAAAGTCTTGCGCAAGACTCTGTACCAACACATTGTGAATGACATCAAACGCACTAATGCAAAGCGCAAGGACAACAAGTTGAATACAGTGAGTCCCAAGTTTTCTCTTTGTCTCAGGAAATTGCTGTGCGCATCAAGCAACGTCAGCGTGTACTCTTCACATTGATGTTGTATTACATCTGTACATTTTGGTTTAGATCAATTGTGAACTAATAAATATATTCTTTTCGCTTACTCTTTTTATCCATTATGTTTACCTTTACCAAATGGCTTGTTTTTGTGTGTGTGTGTGTGTTTTTGTGTGTGTTTTTTTTTTTATGCAGCTTTACTGAAAGGGGAGAGGAAAGCTTGTAAGCAATATCACATATTATGGCAATAGACTTTAATATGCAGAGTAAAATGTCAGTTGTCGAAAGCGCTAGTGATTGTCACATCAGTACAACAGACAAATCAATGGATGAAGAATGGATGAAGGCTTGCATTGCAAGTAAAATGAAACTGAATGTAATGCAGAGTTTTGAAGAAGAAACTTTCATGTACATTTAGGGAAAAACCATATGCCAGAGTATGCAGGTATGTGTTTTGACATAATCTTTGCTTTGTCTTGACAGACTTTACAAAGCTTCATGTACACCATGCTGAGGGACAGCAATACTGTGGCAGCCAAAATGTCCCTTGATGTCATGATTGAACTGTACAAGAAGAACATATGGTGAGAATTGTGACACATTGGTGTTCTCCGTAGAACTGTTATTTCTCATACATGATGTTCAGTAAGACCAAGTGAATGGTAAATGTCCTCTGGTGAATGTGATTGTAAAGATAGGATTGTGTTCAAGCAGGCACACTTTCCACAATTAATATGAGTTTCCAAATACCACTTTTCAAGTACGTGTAGTACACAATCATACATACAGCTGTATGTAGTAACTGGTTCAAGTATCAAAATTGTATGTTTCAGTGCTGTAGTTATTAAGAATAAAAAGTGTAAAAAGTGTTCGTTATAAATGTACATATTGAAGCATTGACTAGTCTGGATTAGTCACTCACTATTGGGGAGGAGTACCATGTATTGCTGATATTGAATAAAGATATGTGTAGATAGATTATGGCGTTTGCTCAGATTGCACTACATGTATATCTTCATAGTTATTTTCAGGATAGAGGCTTGTTTTTCAATCACCTTCAAGACTTGTCAGTAGTTCCTACTGTGCCCTCATTTCTTCATCAAATTTCCCAAAATTTCCAAGTTGTATTTGTGTTTTGCACCCTAATCAGGAACGATGCCAAGACAGTGAATGTCATAGTGACAGCATGCTTCTCCAAAGTGACAAAGGTAGTGCTCATAATGTTATATAATTCCCTCATTATACTTTGCTGAAAATATCACTGTATGGGATTGCACATAGATATGCACTGTGTATAATATAGGATGTAAGGATTGTGTTTATGTAGTATAGATGTGCAGACTTAGAATTCCTGATGAAATGAGTATCATTTTTGGTGTACATATATACAAAATGACTGCTTTTTCTCAACTTTATTTTTTTTTTAAAGTGAAAGAGAAATGTAATGCATAGCAGCTACATCAAATTATTTAATTATCAAATGAAAAAGTGATTATGAAATAAAAAATCGAGGTGACAGGTGTTGCCATGCAGATTGCTGTGAAATGATAATATATAATAGTATATGATAATTTGTTATAATGATTTATTTTGAATTGAGATTGGAGGCTATGCAGATATTTTTTTTTCACTTAAGTATGAAATAGTTGTTTAATCACAGAAAAAAAAAAAATCCCATTAGATTTTTCAGACTTACTGACATGCCTTTGGCTTGCAAAGATTGCCTGTCAGGTTATTGATATATAAAGGTTGATTTGAGGGAAATATTGAAGCTATGAATTGATATTGAATTAGATTGTACATTCCTTTTTTTTCTTATGTCATGTAAAAGATCAGTATGCAATATTATAAATAATTTAGGATGCTGCCTGAATATATCTCAGAGCTGATAAGCTGTTTTTTTTTTTTTTTTCTTCATTTTGCTCTTGCCTCTCACAGATAATGGTCACAGCACTGCAGTTCTTTCTTGGGACAGATGAAGATGAGGAAAATGACAGTGACAGTGAATCTGAGGTACATGCCTGCTCTTGACATCAATTCACTGCTTTCTTATCAAGCACTTCATGGTAGAATGTCACAAAGAGCACAGTGTCTTTAATAGACCCACCAATTTCTGATCTCTGTAGCTGAAACAAAGTGGCTAACCTTATCAATAGTCCAAGGACTAACCAAGACCACAATTTGATAGGGTTTGCATGGCAGTTTGCAGATCTGAACAACAACAAGAAACATTTCAAATAAAAAAGACACATAATTAACTCTGTTTTCATAAAGCATTATGCACATGGACTATGAAATCCGTGAGTGTTGTCATACTCATATTTAAAGTGCTATGTCAGATGACCAACTTTGTCTCTCGTCGTTGTATTGGCCACTGCAGGATGAAGGCCCATCAGCCAAGCAACTCTTGATTGCTGAGAAAGTCAACAAGAAGTCCCGGAAGAGGAAGAAGAAAACGCAGAGGGCATTGCAGGTTCTGCGAGTGAGTATACCTATGAACTACCAGTTTTTATTATTGTACAGTTTGAAATAACGTAACAATTGTAGTGAGGTATTGTTGTATCAATAGTCTAAATTTATATGTCCCCCATTTATAACTCTGTAAAAGTACCCAGACATACTGCAGTTTACAGAAAACAGCTGCCACAAAAAAAAAGGTATTTGTATGAATCACTGGAAAAACGAGATGTGTTTTGAGTACATAATAGCACAATGGTTTCTAGCATATACATGTAGTGTATATTTCAGATTCTGATAATGATGGATACTGTGGAAGAGGTTGAAAAATTAAATTCAAACTTGTGTAGGAACACAACTTACCCAGCCATGATTTTCTGTGGCAGCATATGGTGGTGGTTATGGAATTGAATGTACAGTAAATATTGTTATAAAATGAAGATAGAAATGATGAAAAAAAGAAATTAGAAATTCTTTGTATAAACACTCGCTTATGGAGATTCGTGTCTTGAAAATTTTGGGACATGAGACAAGCTACTTCATACACCTGAACATATTCAATGCATTTAAATACTTCAAATTCTTTTTGTTTGCTTTTCTTGATACCATCAGGCCTGCTTTGGGCAAGCTGTCTTGTCAGAAACAACATCTGTTATTATTTTTCGCATATGATGTGAATATGCTTGTAAACCAAGCAGTAGTATTTTACTTTTGGAGTAGTCATTCTTCACAAACATTCTGCATGTGATCATATACAGAGTATGTTCATCAGTTGCATGCTTTTGCTCCTCCAGAAACACAAAAAGAAGAGGAAGAAGAAGGATGCCTTCAACTTCTCTGCCCTTCATCTCGTGCACGATGCTCAAGGTAATCCAAACTGCAGCTTTTCATCTTGAGCTCTCTGTGTCCCCTTACATGGCATATTACCGTGTGCCTTGAAGTAGTTCACTGAACTCCATTATAACCAACATGGTTATAATGAAATTGTGGTTACAAAGTAAAAATTCAGGCCCCAACTTTGTCTGCTTGTTGTTATTTATTGCTTACATTTGTTAATTTATACTAAAATTTCGATTTAACGAAAGAAAACTGCCGGTTCCGAGGACTTTGTTTTAAGGGGAGTCCACTGTATACTATATATTGATGGTCTATTTTATGTAATGATATCAATGCAGACATCATCCTGTTATTAGTCTTTGGTCTGTGTGGTATGTTTAGGTGTATTAAAAGGCTTTGATTATTACAGAAATGCTGTACATTCATATTTGTATTATAATTGTAATGCTTCAGGCATATATTTGATATTTGGGACTCTCTATGTGTATCCTTTGCTTAATTCTACCTCAGCCTGTACTGGAAGATACTGTAACACTGATGCATCACTACTGTTAAAAGAAAATTTCCACATTTTTTTCACATGGAAAGATTCTACCAAAGAAGACTCTACTGTTACTTCACTGGAGAAATTTTCTTACTATTTCACAGATTTTGCGCAGCGACTGTTCAAGCAGCTTGAGAAGACCACAGAGAGGTTTGAGGTGAAGCTGATGATGATCAACCTCATCTCCAGGCTGGTCGGCATCCACCATCTGTTCCTCTTTAACTTCTACCCCTTTCTCCAGAGGTTCATGCAGCCTCATCAGCGAGGTAGGCCATCCACACCTGTGCCTATGTGTCTGCAAGTTCCATTTACTGTAAAACCAGAAATTTTCGCCTGCATGAAATTTTCGTGAGGAGCCAAGATCCGCAAAATTAAAATGCATATAAAAGTTCTTGTTTATACACTTATGCATTGAATACCAGTGGCAATATGTGAAAATTTCATTCCTAATTATACCCCCACCAAACGAAGTTTGAAGGGGGTATATAGGAATCAGCGGACGGGCGGGCGGGCGGTCGGGCGGGCGGTCGGGCGGTCGGTCGGGCGGTCGGTCGGGCGGTCGGTCCGTTGCAAATCTTGCGTCGCGAACTACTTCCTCAGTTTTCAACCAATTCCCATAAAACTTGGCACAGATGTGTGTCTTGGGTTGTAGATGTGCAAGACGTATTTTTTGACAGTACCCAAAAGTACGTTGCCATGGTAACGGCATATTATGTGCAAAAATGGGTACAAATCTTGCGTCGCGAACTCCTCCCACAGTTTTTGATCAATTTTTATGAAATTAGGTACAGATGTTCATCTGAATATGTTAATGTGCAAGACACATATTTCCGCAGTGGCAAAAAGTGCGTTGCCATGGTAACGGCATGTTATTGGTAAAATATAGGGCAAAATGCTTCATGGCAAAACTGCTTCATCAGTGTTCTTCCAATTCTCATGGAATTCATATGGAATGTTTGTCTTAGGATATAGGTCAGCATGACACATTTCTTGACAGTGACAAAAAGTATGTTGCCATGGTAACAGCTCACATATTATGAGCCAAAATGATGGAAAATTTTGTGTTGCAAACTACTTCCTCAGTTTTTGCCCAATTTCCATGAAACTTGGTACAGATGTGTGCCTTTGGTTGTAGATGTGCAAGACGCATTTTTCGACAGTACCCGAAAGTACGTTGCCATGGTAACGGCATATTAATGGCAGAAGATCAAGGAAAGATCTTGCGGATTTAACTACTTCCTCAGTTTTTTGACCAAAGCTTATGAAATGCTGTTTTGACCAAAGCTTATGAAATGTTGTTTGGCGGGGGTATAACCAGTCGCTGTAGCGACATTTCTAGTTTTTAGTGTACTTTCAGGGTGGCAGATGGTTAATTTTTTGTGGATTCTTCCCGCATCATAACAGTTCAGACAGCAGTAGCTCCTGTGGAGTATCTCTTCGGAGTTTGGAGAATAGTGCTTTTGTAAAGTGTGTACCTGTAGTCATAAGTTAACCCTTTGTTTATGGCAACTTGATGTGTCCTATACATCATCAATGGGGTTTTCTGAATGTAGCAGGGAAGAGCTTAGGCATACAAAATTGTAAGGCCCATGGTATGGTAGTTCGTGTTTGCATGTGCCTGATATGCAAAAAAAAAACCTCAAAACAAAAACAAAACAAAAAAACCACAACAACAACAACAACAACAACAAGTATTTCAGGCTTGTATTGAGATTGCGATACTTCCACTGCATAGAGTAATATTTTGAAGATGGGCAGATAAGAGCAGACCACCTGAAATATCGAGGGATACGTCATGCTCCTCCTAACCATCCTTTTCAGAGCATTCTGCCAGAATACTCTACCCTTTCTATCCAACTCCTTCTCTCAAATTTAGTTCTGCCTTGAACTAGATTTTGATCCAAAGATTACCCTCATTCTCAACTTTACTCTCATTTATCCTCTTCCAAATCCAGAAGTCTTTTTTTATGACAACTACACGGGATGAAAAATAGAAAAGAATGAAAGAGAACTGTTTCCATTTGTTCTATTTCTGATTATATTTATTCAGAGGTTACAAAGATTCTGCTGTTTGCTGCGCAAGCAACCCACGACCTTGTCCCACCAGACATCATTTCATCAGTTCTCAGGACTCTGGTAAACAACTTTGTGACTGAGAGAAACTCTAGTGAAGTCATGGCAGTCGGGTAAGGGTCATTTTCTTTTATTGTCAATCTCCGTATTGCTTATGTGTTGGATTGCTAATTTTCCTTGTTTTGTAACCGCGCATGATATGGGACAAGTGATGGTTAGCAATGTGTACTAACAGGCTTTTCTTGTGTGACAGTACAAGAAAAAGCACTGATTATTAATGTCATCTTACGTTGTATGTTCACTTCTTAGTATATTTTGAAGACAGATCATGCTGAGGACTGTCAATTACATTGCTGGAAGTACTATTATCAGTGCCCCAGCAGCAGTTTCAGTGAACTGTGTATTATAACCTGGACTTGCACAAACAAACACACAAACAAATGAGATCATTGTTTGGCAAGATGTGGAAAATACCTGCTGCTTTGAGTTCCAACAATGAACACTTACTGATACATTTTGTCAAATGTTTGACTCCTGTATATGAGGGCAAATATGAGGGGTCGTATTCATTAGTGATAATAGTCTTTTCTTTTGTGTTCCGTCATTTATATCCATCTGTTACTTTCTTCATTGCGTTCTTAACATGGGCATGGATATGTCTTATTGAATTTGAATTCTTATGTGATGTACATGGAATGAAGACAGTGGAGTAACTCTTATTTCCATGTTGTGGTACCAAATTGCTGTAATTTCTTTTGTTCGGTGCTCTACCGACTGAGCTATTGAAAGCCCTAGTTCAGTGTTCTTCCCAGAAAGCCTAAATTCTCAATACTCGGATGATCAGAAGCTATAGCAGTGTGTTTGTGTGTGAGAAACACGCACACACTTAAACCTGGCATAAACCTGAAGGATAGTTCAACTTGGGGATAAATGCGAGGGATCACCGAAGTGATGCAGCTTTTTGAGTATGTAACAAATGCAGACAGAATAAAACTGACCAGAAAGAATATAATTTATTAGTGGAAAAATGAGCAAAGAAAATGGGATTCCATCGAGATTCGAACCCGAGACCTCCGGACTGGGCTATAGAAAGCCCTAGTTCAGTGTTTGTCCCAGAAACCCTAAATTCTCAATGCTCGGATGGTCTTTTGTTCTTGTGATCTTTTGAGTGGACAGATTTCAACTTCATCAGTCACATTTGTAAAGGTTACTAATTTTGAATCTAGTTTCCATTTTTCTCAGCAAGGCAAAATAATAATTTACCCTAGACCTTAATTTTTGTGTTTAAATGATGGGAATTATAGAAGGAAACGTGCGAGTGAAGAGAAACTGAAGAGGAGTGGAGGGTATTGTGGCATGAGGGATGTATTACTGTAAGTGTTTTCTTCTGTTTGTTGGCAGGCTGAACGCAGTGCGAGAGATCTGCATCCGGTGCCCGCTGGCCATCAGCCCAGACCTGCTTCAGGACCTGGCCCAGTATAAGACCTACCGTAACAAGGCCGTCATGGCCGCTTCGCGCTCCCTCATCCAGCTCTTCCGAAACATCAACCCGGAGCTGCTTCATAGGAAGGACAGGGTGAGAACCAAGGATGAGGAACAGGGCCCCTGTGACACATTGTTGCCATTTTCTAGAAAATAATGCATTCACCCCTCTTCTCCCTGCTGGTACACAATCCTGCACGTAATACGAGGGGAATGCAATTCCATAGAACCACAGCTCAGATCTCTGATATGGGAAATAATAGAAAATAATGCTGGCTCAATTTTTGATATCAGAAATGTTTTTTTTTTTAAGTTTTAGAGCACTGCAATTATAAATGAATCCAAAGCAATGCTTCTACATTATTTGACATCAACTTATATGTGATAATGTTATTTTGCAAAAATGAGAGCCATTTTCTGCTCTCCAGAAAATTAATGATTTTTTCAGATACAAGGTCTTGTCACCCAAGGGATAATATGCTTTCAGTCAATGTTCTCTTGATCAGGACAATGTATTCTGCAAGCAAACAGTAGAAAGATGTCTAGATGAGTAGTTCCTGCAAGTACAGAAGAAATGTTCAGAATAAGCTATTAAATGAGATTACATAAATCAAAGTAAAATGCTCCTCGATGACCATCACCCATCAAACTCACTTTGTGTTCATAGAATTTCACAATGTGGATGAGGCTAGATAAAAAGATGTAGTATTTCAGAACTTTTTTTCAACGTACACGTCGGACTATTCATGAATCCCCATTTATGTAGACATTGGCCTGTTATTGCAAAGAGGGTACAGATTCTGTTCAGGGCATGCCATTGCTTCAGAGGGAACTTGAAGCCCTTTGGCTTTGGTGATTGTGTTGCAGATAAATATATTGCTTTTCATGCATCAAGATTAGTAGAGGCAACCTGCTTTTTTTTTTCTGGCTGCAATAAGAAGTACAAGTCATTCATTACATCATCAGTATCTTATTAATCTGTTGAAGATCAGTCCTAAGTATTTTCGGACCGGTGTCTATGGGAAATGTGTGTTATAGCAAAGTCAGCCCATCCCAGCAAATCATTACCTATGCAAAGATGTAAAGAACTTGAAAGAATTCCCATTAATCAGATTCTGCCTTCATTTTGCACCAAATACTAAGTTATTTCATCATGATCCTATCTTGTGCAGGGCAAACCCACAGAGCAGTCTACAGATGTCAGAGCTAAGGACTATGGAGAGCTGGTTGCACCTGACTTCATTTCAGGGGCCGAAGTCTTGCAAAATCCTGGAGAAGGGGAACAAGAGGAAGCTGACCAGAAAAAGAAAGGTACAAAGAAATATGGCTCTAAAGTGTGAGACTACCAAAGTTAACAAAGTTGGTGATATGGGTCCTTGTCTAATGGTTGGCTTCAACCCGCCGCACACTATACAACCTGAGGTCATTCGACTTCCCGACTGTCAGTTTGATGTCACCAAACACCCAAGTCTTGGGTCGTAGGACTAGGTCACACAACCTGATCGGAAGGCTTTAGCATGTTGAATTTTCTTTTAATAGTGGTCGTGCGTTTATAGCTAGCTAACTTGCTAGCTGCACGTGCGCTGTGTGCTAAGGCACATGGGAGGCAGGTTGCAGGTCCTCAGGTCAAGTCGTATAGTGTGCGTTGCCCATTCACACGACCTGGTCTCATTGTCTGAAGGTTGTACGACCTCAGGTCGTGTAGTGTGCAGCAGGCTTTAGAGCTATCATGTGAACAGTCTTTATCTTGCCCAAAATATTCAATGTTTACTGATATCACTATCCATAATGCTCGTTGTTGTGTATTGTCAGACTGTAATGTGGTTTGCATTGTGACAGGTGAACATTCAATAATTCGCAACAGCTTGTCATGTCAAACACTGTTTGATGTACATGTACCAGTGTGATTATTTAACAGGAAAGATTCTGTCATTATTTTTTCAAAAGCCCCCAGAAGTATTTCACATGGGATGAGCATACACACAGAATCATTGCAGAAGAGTGTTGTTGCAAGACCTCCTACAATTGGTAATGTTTTGGACAGGATACTTGCGGGAATCGGCTGTTTTCCTCTCTGCATGGGACAGGGATATGTGACCCGCTACAACAAAATGATCCTAAAGTCGGGAGAGATCGATTATTTGAAAATTGCATGGTATAATTCCCTTATCTTTCTGCTTTAAATTGATATATAACACATTTTATAAAAATAATTGGCTGCGGAGATATCGATGTTCAAAAGAGAGCATGCCGAGACGTATGGAAAATCACTGTTTCGAGAAAAGCGCCCTAAAAGTCTTCCTTTCGACGCAATCGCGATCAACACACGCAAGTCAGTTTTCACCTCTGGACAATAGAAGGTAAGCCCTAGCAACCCCCAAAGAGTTCATTCAAGCACATCAGCGTCAGCGGTCTCCTCACCAACCAATCAGTGACCAGGATGTGAGAAGTGGCTGAGCATAGCGCACCCCGCCCGCACGCACCAGTCGACTGGGCAGTGTGCGAGCTTCACGCTTCGGTTAGCAGCAAGCAGCAAACTGACCAATGAGATCACTCTGGTCGTTGTCAGGGGCGGAACCTATCTGTGGCGCTCAATCCAAATTTTCGAACCAGTCCCTGCTTCGTTGAAACGCCAAAAAACATGGCTCAGAAAAACGCTATTTTTTGGTCTTTCCTTTCATCATTTTGCTTCAAAATTTCGACAGATGATAGAAGACATGTTAGACTCCAATAATATATCAAAATCAGAAAATCGTAAGTTTTGACCAATTTTAATGCTCTGACTTCAAACTCGATTTTCACGGCTTCGACCGTGCGCGACTTTAGGACCTTTTTGTTGTAGCGGGTCACATATATCTAGAGAATGAAAAAATGTGAAGTGTATTCGTATCTCATATACTGCCTGTGAGATAGACAGGTATATGAATTTGGCTGTCACTACTTCTAGTAGAAAACAACATTATCATGTCCAATTTTAGTTTGTATGTCTTGTAGAAACCTTGAAGGGTAGATATAGGAGGCAAGTGCTGTATATGGATGAATCAACTGTTTCTCCTGTTTTTTATTGCACCATTGAAAGTGCTAATCATGCTTGCATGCTATGCCTCATTTTCTATGTTCAACTTTTGAAATTCTGTATGTGTGTTTGTGTAATGTGCCTGCAGATGGATGGGAGACAGCCAGCAACTCTGACGATGACGACAGCGATGGGAGTTGGCACGATGTGGTGCACTCGTCGGACGACGAGGTCATCGAGAGGGAGGGGACGGAGAATCCAGCCGCCAGCCTGACTGCCGAGGAGAGACTCCAGAGGGCAGCAGCCATCAGCCAGACGAGGATTCTGACACAAGAAGACTTCCAGGTATGGCACCTCTCATGGACTTAATCGCTTGGAAATATGGGCAGTGGATGGATTGATTGACCATCCTGACATAAACCATGGGATAGCCCACCTTCCGGTCTATGAAGCCAGAGTCATATACATATACCAATACTCTGGTGTTGACATGCATCGTTGTTGACTGTGAAGTGGTCAGTGTGTAATAATAATTACTAGTTGCTTTTGGTGTAGTATGTATGAATGGCGTGCACTGATAGATCTGTGAGATTTAAAGATATTCTAGGCTCATTAAGTGGAGGGTAATGATAAATGTGATGACTGTTTCTCTGTGGTCTATTTCTAAGGCGACAGTTGTGCTTCCATTATGTCTCTTTTTATGTTGTTGGTCAGTGCTTACTGAACATGTTTAAGTATCTTCCATTTCTGCATACATTCTTCCTTCCTATACTTCCCTTCTGTTCTTCCATTTTTCCCTTCTCTTTTTTCTGTCCTTTATTTCCTTTTCTTCATCCCTTGCCCCTACTTTCTTCCCTTCTTCCATTTCATTCCTCTTTTCTTCCCCTTCTGTATTCCAACCCATATGTCAGAACAAACTTCAGCGGAAAATGGTGAAGAGATAGATGACTCATCATCTGATTACATGCCATAAGGAATATATGAATGGAGATATTCATCTACTTTTTTAAAGAAAAGATTGACAAATGAAATTCTTCACAGGCCATTCGGACAGAACAGATGAGGAAGGAGGTGGCGTTTTCCAACAAGGTCAAGTCCGGTCGAAAACGGAAACATGTCGAGATCAGCATGGAGGACAGAGAAGGCGGGGAATTGCTGCCGCTGAGGAAGATCGAGTCGATCCAGTCTAAACCCAGACATGACAAGGAGACCAGAATGGCATCCATTATGGTAACCAATATTCTTGCTCTCTTATATCACTGTAGGGGGCAACAAAACCTAGTATCTCAAAAATGTCAAATGCTCAGGAAAAAAATAAAAAATAAAAAATGGCAGCCATAGCAAGTGGGATTGCCTTTCCTTTGTCATACATGTACCATAAATATTGTCTTCATATTTTTGGTAAGACAACTAGGACATGGCCAGGACATCGCTTTAAAAAGTGATTATCAGACAGTTGGTCAAAAAAAAAGTGATTATCAGACAATTTGTCAAAAAAAGTGATTTTCACCAACATTTGAAATACATTATGGTAACCAATATTCTTGGTTGTCACCTTATTGACCATATATGTTTTAATAGCCCACTCCAGTTTAGCCAAGTTTATATCATCGTGAAATGTATTGGAGAGGGGAGAGTGATGCTGAGAATTTTTTTTTTTTAACCCGAGAATAAAATTTCTTAGTGTAAAACAAAAACCATAACTTTTGGTAACATTGTCATGAATTCATATAAATTTGATGGAGTGAGTGGATGACAATTTGTGTTTTATGCTAAGTTTTCTGTGCATTCCCTTATGCTTTTGCAAGCTGTACAGGGTGAAAGCCTCAGCAAAACTTACCGCTGTTTGCAATTTGTATGAAGTTTGCCAAAATGAGAGAAAATGAGAAGCTATTTCACACAAGCAGAGTAATGTTTCAGGAACATGCTTGTAAAATGGCTAGACTTGAGCATGTGTAATGCCATGTTTGTTTTTCCTTCTTCTTTTTTTTTTTTTTTTTGTCATTTTGTCCGTCTGTCCTGTTTGGACATCATTTTTGCTTTATCCTCTTAATGTTTTCTTTTCATGTTTTCTCCAGGCTGGCAGAGAAGGGCGAGAAAAGTTTGGCCCCAAGAAGCAGAAGATGAACCCCCATGCTAGCACCACCAACAAGCAGAAAAAGAAGAACAAGCCCTACATGATGATGAAGCAGAAATTCAACATCAAGTCCAAGCACAAACGATCGTTCAAAGAAAAACAGGTATGTTTGTAGCATCAGAAATTTAGAAAAAAGATGAATGTGCAGAGAGAAACATGTACTGTATACGCTGAATATTTTGCGAGGTTTTTATTTTTGCAAATTTCGCGAGTCAGCTGCTATTAGCAAAATTAAAAACACGCGAAATATTGACTTTAATACCAATATAAATGTGACGTACACGTATACATTTCTCCGTTCAGTACAGGACTCCACGATCGCGAATTTAACCACTCGCGAAATTGTCGGAAAGTCCTGATTCGTGAAAATTTAGACTTGCGAAATATATGACGTATACATTATCTTGAGGGAAAAGGACATGGGGAATTATTCCATGATTAACACATTTTGAGCATCTCTTCATTTTACCTCTTTTTTTTTTCTTTTTTTTTTTTGCATGACTGGCAATTGCCGACTGAAACAATTTCCACTTAATAGTGCTAATGTACCATGTGGCAAAGTGAGGTAAACATGCCAGAACAGAGCAGAGCAATTAGCATTATCATTGTTGCCCGACATGTTGCAGACAGCATCATATAAGTCAATGACTCGAAGAATTGATGTTGAAGACTTGATGCATTGAAGAATTAAAGAATAGAAGATGTGGGGAATCCTTTGTATTGCAGTGTTCTGTGTCTGTGTCTACCTGAGTGTACTATTAAGGCACAAGTGTGGGATGCCCTTCAAAACAAAATTTTCTCTTCGTTCAGTCTACTTGTATGCATCTTTCTCAATCAACCTAAAAAAAAGACTTGTTTGTACCAAGTATGTATTTTCATCTTTAATCCATCTATCTAGTCATCTACAGTACCTCCATTTATTTACTTATGTATCCTGAAACAAATAGGTTTATGAAGTACTCTATCAACCCACAGTAAGAACTCGTTTGTACCACTATGAATTTATCTTTCATCCAGCTATCTAGTCGGCTACAATAGCTCCATTTATTCACTGTCTGTCCTGAAATTTATCCAGAAATAGGTTTATGGATTACTTAGTCCATTTTTCTATCCATATGTCTATTCCATTTTTTTTTTTATTGTTCATATGTATGTAACAGACACTAAAAATGGTTTAACAATCTGATCTATAGACATGTTTTCACATTTGTTCATTATTCTGTACCATGCATTTTTCATAACACCTTTAACTATACCTATCTTCGTTCTAGATTGCACTGAGAGACTCACTACTGAAGAGAGCAAAGAAACTCAAACACTGAAGACATGGCATGACCACAAACCTGCTAACTAACGATGTGCAGTCCTCATCCATTCTGGGATCACAAGCTTTGACAGAAGGGACTAATGATCATTCATTGTGTCATCTTCAGACTCCTCAGGGAAGGAGAGGTGTGTCCTTGGTCTCCAGCCCGGAGTATAGCCAGAGGCCACCACCGTGCAGTGTCCAAACTCGGACTGGACTTTGCCAGGACAATACATGCCCTGGAAATATAAAACACTATGAGCAGGAATTCAAATCAGGTCGTTCAAAGCAGCTAGAGCTGTGCATTGGGATTTGTTTATTTATTCATCTGATTATTTTTGCAATATTCTTGCTCAGCAACTTTGCCCAGTTGTATGACCAGATGACCAGTGTAAAGGACGGCATGGGAGCATGGACCAGGGTATGAACCAGGCAGACATTTTTAATGATTATCCATGCGCTAATCCATAGCTCATCTTCCTACAAAGTTATAGCTGACTGCACACAGCCCAGTAACACAATCAGAATAGGGAGATTTTTGGCAGGATTGATGTTACAATGGACAGACAGGAGTAGTACCCTTGCGGTAATGTGAAGACAGGACTATGCCAGAAAAGACCAAAGTGACTTCACATGGCATTGACACCATGACATGAGGTCACACACTTCTGTTGAGCCACCCACAAGCTGTCACAGTGAGGAATGGACTAGGGGTAGGGCAGGCAGGGATTATCTCCAGGGTTTTGTCCATATCGACAGGGATAAATATGCAATAATATCCCATAACAAAGGGTATACAGATTCATTTTCCAATGTCCTATGAAGTAAAAAACAAACAAACAAACAAACAACAACAACATTCCAAGCCCCTTTAAAATTTCGAATGTCAACTTGAAGACTGTTGGAATTGAGATACGTACATTGTTAGATCCCCTCGTCGTCACGCTTTGGCAGTTTTAACTTTTTAACTTTTTTTTTTTTCAATTTGAAGGACTCTTTTTTTTTTCCAATGCAGAACTGAACAGATGAGGAAGTGAAAACAAATTGGAAATCAGTGCATGATGCAGCTGTACTGCCCAACCTGTCAGGGTTTTGATGCAGAAATATAGATATGTCACAATTTTTAAATTTCATGTATGGTGCAGTTCAGTATGTACTGATGCACTGTGAGGGCATAAAGTATTTATGCTCCATTTTAATTGGATGTACTGTAATGTCCTACATTGTGTAGATGCCAGAAATGGAGCAGTATAAGTCACTTTATTAAAAGCAAAGTCTATTAAAATAACCATGTACAGTGGACTCTACTGTTGTCTTTGTGGTTGTTGCCTACATGGAGTTACTCATAAGGCGTTTTCACATCAGCCCGATAAACAATCCAAGCTCGAGAAATTTTTCGCGATTGCGAGTTAGCGCGCTATTTCATTTCTTATTCACATCAGCCCGAAGAGAATCAGCCCAAATTTTTGTCGAGCTAATTCAACAGCTGAGTATGTGCAAACCGCATAAGTAATGTGTGTGTCCTCTCAAAAATTCCTCGTGATTTGTGTGCAGTTTGCCTCGATCGATCGGGTCACACACGCTAGGCGTAATGAGATGCATCGCGCTAATTTCTCGAGTCGTTTTCACATTATCAAAAAGCGCGCTTCTATCCCGCTACATGTATTTCAGACATTGCCCGAGTTGGACTCGAGAAATTTTCTCGATCAGAGCGATACAATTAGCACGTTAATTTGTGTTCACATTATCAAATAGCGCGCTATTTCGCTATCGGGAAAATATCCCAAGTCAGAAAATAGCGCGCTATTTCGAAACATCGGGCTGATGTGAAAACGCCTATATTTGCCAACATACAAATGAAACGTATAGATTATGCACATTAAAAACCTGCTGAATTTTACCATATTTGTACATGTATGTGGGTGCCATGAACAAACTTGAAACTGCAATTACTCATCTACTGAACTCATAACATATTACAGTGCTTGACTTAATGACTTTCAGTTCTAGAAAACATTTCTACAAATTCCTTGATTTGGGGGCTCCCCCCCCCCCCCCTTTCCCCTGCAAGACCATCTTTCTGGGTAAGATGACAAAAATGCTTCTGTGAGTGTGACGTATGCTACATGTGGATGCTGCCTCCGCAGTCTAACACACAGCACACATCAATGTGCACATACATGTATAGATGACAGAAATTTTACAGATTAATCTTTTATTAAATTGTCTTCTCAATCGGACATCAAAACTTTTGCTCTTTCGAGGAGTCAGTAATTTAGTATCCCATTAAAAGAGTTCAGTGTTTCACCATAACCCTATTTATGTTGTATAAAAAGGAGATTTTACAGGTGGGGGGGGGGGGGGTGGAGCAGTGTTGACAATGGATATCACCCTTATACTGAAGTTTGAATCTCTTGATAAAGAGAACCCTTTGCCCCACAAACTGCCATTCACAATCACAGTAGTAAACTGGGGTCTCACCCATGCAAACTAATTTTTACAATATGTTGTTTTCAGAAGTCATTGAAAGAGAAATCACAACAACCCCCAAGTGAAAGTTTATAGACATTATTCAGGCTTCAAGGAAGATCCAGTGGTATGGCCAAATGTTCTTTTTAACCCTTGAAGCTGTGATACAGACAGATATACATGTATGTACCACCACATGAAATCGGAGACACCATCGAGAGGTAGAGGGACATCCAGTGTAATGTAAAGCAAGATATTTTCTCTGCATGCAATTTTTTTGCAAATTACCACTGGCACTCTATGCACATAGTGTAGACAAGAACTTTCACATGCATTTTAATTTTGCCAATCTTTGCTCTTGCAAAATGTGCAAAATTAGAATGCGTGTGAACATTTCTTGTTTCACAGTATAAATAAAGAAAAACTTCATTTCATGTTCAGGCTTGCGTACATGGAACGTTTTTCGTCGTGTGTGTGGGGGGAGGTGGGAGGGCAAGATGTGATAGTTTTTTGTTTTTGTTTTCAGTGGTCCTTTTTATTAATTCCATTTCCTTTGAATATAGAAGTTTAAAAAAAAATTAATATCATACATGACATTTGTCATAAATGTTCATGCATGTACAAAACATATTCCATGAAAACAAGAATAATCATTCAATTCATTTTAAGGCAGAAATCAAGCAGAAAAAAAAAATAGGATGAATTATCCGGTCAAGTTCTTTTTAACTAGAAAAAAAAAATAATACTAATAAGTACATGTGCAATCATAGGCAAATTAGCCAAGCACTAAAAAAGAAAAACAGAAAATGGAATCTCTATTATATTAAAAGAACAACAGCAAAAAAAAAACAAAAACAAACAAACCTACCCTCGTTCCCACCTCGTTCCAACCTTCCCAGTGCTGTTGGTTGGGTCAAGGGTCTCACACACACACACACACACACAAACACACTTTCAAAAGAAAGAAATTACAGGGTGTAGCTCTCCAAAGTCACAAGGTTCTCTTGCAATTTTTCTGCCCATTTCTTCTCTCTCTCTCTCTCTCTATATATATATGTATATATATATATTTCTTTTATCTTTTATTTTTTTATGATTTATTTATTTATTTTATTTTTATTTTATTCTATTTTATTTTTATTTTTTGTTTATTTTATTTTTATTTTATTTTATTTTATTATTTTATTTTATTTTTTTTTTATTTTTTTTTTATTTTTATTTTTATTTTTATTTATTTATTTTTTTTTTTTTTTGGGGGGGGGGGGGGGGGGTTCCAGACCCCTTACATGAAATTTTTGTGATCCCTAGCCCCAGAACCTTGGCCACAGGAAGTGGTAGGTATACTCTGAGGGTTTGTCTTATTGTGATTGTGAGCCTCTAAAGACTCACAAAACAAAACAAATTAAAAACAAAAGGAAATATCCCCCCAAAATACACACACAAAAACACATACACACACACACACATACACACACACAAAACACAAAACACAAAACACAAAAATACAAAACAAAAACAAAAATGAAACAACAAATAAGGCTCACGTGGTATAGAATTCACTGACTGAAGATATTTTATTTGTGCAATACAACTAACATGTACAAAACATGTCTCCATTGGCAGAAATGCACAATATCCCATCCATGACATCTCGCACACTCTTCAAAAATATTTCCTTTTTCCCTTTCCTCTTTTCCTTCTGCCTTGCTTGTCCAACACTACAGAAAATATTTCATAGCTGATGAATGCCTGATGATCATTACACAAAACAATGAAGAAGATATCAGATATAGCTGCATAACCGCAGGAACAGTGTTAGACAGGATCGAAGTCAAAACCCTCCTGTCATTGATGAATGCTTCGCATTAGATCCAAACTTGAATTCAGAGCAAGTTTGACTTTTGCCAAAGTCAGCATGCTATGCTGTACATCTGATACGAGGCCCTGTACGTATTGCAATGTGACTACACACAAAAATTCAAAGGCCCACATTCAGATAGAAATACATTTTACATGTTAATAGGCTGTAGTACGGAATGTTGGCTCCTGTTCAAAGGAACACATTGCAACACACACAAAGAGATGTTTCTCATGAAGAAATACATAGTTTTCTCTTGAAGTTCATACAATGAGGGCAATAGAATAAATTTTTCACTACATGAGAAATTCTAAATGCCTATATTTCATTTCCAAACTAAACAGAACATGGTGAGAAAATGGGTCAAAAAATTTAGAGTATAAGAATTAAAGAAAAAAAAAAAGACATGCTTTTTTCAAGAGGACAGCACAGTCAAAACTGAGCCTTTAAATTTCTATTACATGTACAGGAGGCATTGATTGAATGCCTGGTTACTGTAAAACCAGCAATTATCACATGCATGAAACTTTCACTAATTTGGTGAGCCACATTTCACAAACGTTTCTGTCCACACAATCCAGTAGATGTAATATTCTGGTAATATTTTCAATTTGTGAAAGTTTCATGCACTAATGTTTTGGTTTTACAGTACATGTATTTTCACATTTTCTGTTTGCATTGCCATAATGAAGAACAAGAAACATGGATATCAATCATAATAAATTCTGATGCTGTTGTACTGACTTAGCTCTCATATTAAACAAAGTCTACCAACTTTTGATATAACTAAAATGCTTGAAGAAATTAGTTTATTTCATGCATATTCAGTCAAGCTCTTGTGACCAGCAACACCTCCTAGATGTCTTTATGTGCCACAAGCTACAAAACAGCATCAGTGAATAACAGGAAAAGAGGAAATTCTCAAATTTTATGGATCTCCCAAACAACAAGAGATGCAGAAAAATTTCAAAAGTGTCTCTCACTCCTTGTTTATGGTTTGTATTTGTCATCATTACACATAATCCCACTTGTAATATTTTTGCAGTGTAGTATAGCAGCTAAGACTGATGGATTTGTTGAGATTGAAAATTATGGTAGTGTGTTAAAAACAGCGTAGATTACAAGTTTATGCCTCGGTTAATATCGCCTTTTGTCTTCTGCACCATATTCATCCACAATGCCACCAGTCAGTGGTGGGGAGCGGTGACTAGGACAGGGGTGAAAACCTGGACTCCCTACTAACATGTCAGTGCTTGCATGACAATTCAAAATGTCAGCTAGCATGGAAAAGGAATGGCACATGCAACATTTAGACATTCCTAACGTTCAGTTAATGGGGTTAAGAGAGAAATAAATCATATTCATTTGGTTTCATCCTTCCATCAGAGCAATGCAGTAGAATAGCACACCTGAACTAAACTTCACCCTACCAAAAAAAAAGTTTCATTCCTGTTGGTTGCTGTCGATAAGATCAATCTTTTTAGTGCCTGTCAATATTCCTGTCAAAAGCGACTTAACCCTATTCTAACTGGGGGGGGGGTCAAATTGACCCCCCCCTCGACGTTTCGCGCCACGATTTCGCAACGCGCAAAGCTTTTGCCGCGTTGTTTCACGACTTTTTTCATTGAAGTCTCCCGCATATTTTGAGACCAAATTTGCGACGTCAGGGTATACCGTTTTGAAGTTACGCAATGTTTTGCATATGCATGTCAACCAAAAAACAGCTCAAATTCATGATATCGTGTACAAATCCAATGCAAATTGTGTTTTTTGGTTAAATTGATATAGATTAGATTATTTCAACTTTTAACCACTGAAATTAATCAATTCTAGTGTAGATAAGCCTGAAAAAGTGCCTGCAACAAGTTTGGGCAAAAAAAGAATAGAAAACAAAAGGTCGAAAAAACAATAAAATACATAAGAAATTAACAGAACAATAAAAAACAAAAGAAATTAACTTCAATTGAGCTATTTTTTTACTTGAAAATTGTTTGATGTGTCTTGAGGAATTCTGACACAAAAATTTAGCAATCCTCCAGTCTTTTTAATGGAGTTATAGGTGAAAATATGATTTCATGCACAAATTTGCATAATTAATTTATTAAAAATAGAAAGGCAATATTTTTCTATTGTATGACGATGTAATCTTGTAGTTGACATCCAGCTCTATCTTCAGGCAAAATTTCGCGGCGATCGTGCGATCGGCGGCCGAGATCTGAAGGGGGGGTCAAATTGACCCCCCCTCAGTAAAAACGTGGTCTCAAATAGCCCAGTTAGAATAGGGTTAATCATACAGCTGAGGAAATATTAAGCAGGGCTCAAGGGTATTCAATCTATCTACTATCTAAATGTGATGAAGTTCAGTTATCAGTGCAATGCACTTTTGTAAGGAAATCCAGATATCACCAATTGCAGCTGTCCTTCCCTTTGGCACTGTGCATGACAACTTCCATTCTGATAGAAACCCTGCCATGCATATTCATGAGTTCAAGTAGTTCCATACCATTAACAATGACATCATAAAGGTACTTTAGGTAGAGTCATCAGCACATAATTCATAACATCACAACATGGTGCTGCAATGATTTCAAACTGGCATGTTGAAGTTAGAACTGGGCAGGAAAAACAGCGATATTGCCTCTGCGATGACTACATCAGAGACTGGTAGGTATTTTTCAGCCATGCATATCCAGATTGCAAACTCTCCTGAACAGACGGTGACAGACTGGTAGCAACCACATTGCATCAGCACAACCTGCTTCGTACTGTGAAATCTTGCTGCTTCCAGAAAATAGTGTCCAATTGCTGTGGCCTGCCATGTTTCAATAGGTTAGATTGAACTGTCCAAGCTCGTGAAGAGGAGAAGAGCACTGTCTCTATTTTCTTTTCTCACAAAATCTGGAGGATTTTCTTCAGTTCGATCATGACCTGCCAGTCCTGTTTCTCCAGATCTTCCCGGAAGTGATCTTTGACGGCGTCTATCGACTCGCGACTGATCTGTTTGGGTTTAGATAATGATAACAAAGATTTATCATGATGGATGTATGAGGGATTTATCTGACAGATCAAAACAGCATCGGCAGCTTTCTGCCAACTACAGCTACCGACTTAGAGGTTTTGTACACATGACTAGGACCCATTGATTATTGGTTTTTTCTTCTTCTGTTTTTTAACATACAGAACATACAGAATTACCAATTGAAAGCACCATACAGAAGTTCAATGAACAGACGTCTGTTTTCTTGCTTAGGGCCCTGTTTCATAAAGCTATTTGTAAAGTTACGAACAACTTACAAGCGACTGGTGATCAGTTCTGATGTGCTATACTTATCAGAATTTCCATAATTCAGCACAAGAACTGATCACCAGTCGCTCTTATTAACCCGTTGAGGACGAGTCCCGAGTATACTCGGGCAGGTGTCTATGGGAAATGCGTGTTGTAGCAAAATCAAACCGTCCTCAACGGGTTAAAGTCGTTCATAACTTTACAAACAGCTTTATGAAACGGCCCCAGGTCAGTTTTGAAAGATATGTTTTTGTTTGTTTTATTTCTACACTTTTCAAAAAGATATGTTGTTATTAACGTAGGTACAGATGTCATATCTAGTATAACCTTACTCCATTATTGCATAATACGCTGTAAACAATGAAAGTCTTGATGAAAGTGTCAAACAAAGAGGGCATGACTAAAATTCACTTGCAAGGCATAGATATCTAAATACAAAAAGACTGCTCTCCCATATGCGGGTCTCACTACAAACATCTGAATGGTACTGAATCCCAGAGTAACTGGTTCACACTCGTACTGGTGTACGTACACTAAGATTTACATTAGACTACTTCATCTCTGGATGAAAATATTCCCTTCATCTGTTACCTTGCTTATTAACATGTCGTTGTGGTCAAAGTGTCTGCCGTACATCTTGGGGGCGTCGCCGGACACGTTTTCGATCTTGATGCAGATCTCCTGGCCCTTGCGGGCCGTCTCCAGCGGCTTGTGGTTCATCTCCAGACTGCTGACCACACCAAGCTCACAATTCTGGGGGGAAAAATCACAAGAAACTTATAACACCATCTCACTCGACACAAGCAATGAGCAGTACACATCCAGTCCAACACCTGTTCTACAGAGGTACTGTGTTCAGGTATTTGATGGGAGGATTGGTAATAATCATCACAGCAAGAAAGCAGTCCTCACCCTTCACATACATGCTCATTCTTCTTCTTTTCTTTTCTTTTTTTTTTTAAATAGTAATTTGTATGGTAGAGAGAACCAGGCTTTCTGTGCTTTTTTTTTTCTTTTTCAAAATTGCTAATTTTCCTGCCTTTCTAAAGTACAGCTGTAACTACATTGAGATGTTGAAGAAAAATTTTTGTTCTTTTTACTCGCAAAAAAAAGATATATCATCATGGAAATATTCTGAATAACTCTCAAACACAAAAAAGTGAAAAGCCGAGGGCCACATAAGGCACCAGCAAATGCAAGACAATGTGAGAATACATCAAGACTGGTGCTGTCTACCTGATTACTCTACACATTATAACAACAACACAAACAAAAATATCTGAAATCCTCCAGTGAAATAACAAATTATCATTCTTACAATACTACTTACTATACCACATTTCATCAACCTATTCAATATCTGACCCCAGAAACAAAACAAAGTAAAACTCCACACTAAGTCTGTTAGGGGTAGGTCTGATCTGAACATGTGAGTTTCACTTTTAATATACGTGTAGTAAAGGCCACTGCTGCAAACTTTTGTTGAATTCTCATGACAATACAGGTATGCATTAAAAGAACTACTGGCGTAACATGCAAGATGTTCCTCTTGTCACTTGCCTTTCTGTCCTGGCATTAAAAAATCTTGTCACCCTTTTAACATGAAAGGGGAAAAACATTCCACATCATGCAATTTCCAGTTTCCAACTAACCTCTCTGCTCGGCACAATAATGGGAGTGCCTTGCTTCACGATACCCCCTTCCACCACCACGCCCATGACGATGGGGTTGCGGGCGTTGAAGATGCACTGCGGCAGGATGCGTAGCTTGCAGGGGAAGACGGCGATGTGCTTGTATTGCTCGCGGTTGCGCTTCTTCACCTCGTCGCGGTATGCCATGAAGCTGTCAAAGAGGTGGTAGATGATGTCGGCCTGGAAGATGCGGATGTTCTCGCGGTCGGCCAGCTCCTGGGCGTCTCTCTCCACCTTGACGTCGAAGGCGAGGATGACTGCATACCTTGGTGCACATCAAGAAAAGATTCTTTCTTGCAAGACAGGTTCTCTTGATGGAAAAGAACATACTGGTGCATTGAAGTAAATACCAACAAACTCCCCTTCATTTCTATAGTCTGTTGAGGTTGCAACACTTAAATTTCTTGGGCATGGTTGCAATAACTGTTTTTGCCCATGCACTGCATTGCAAGAGAGCTTTTTAAGATGTTTAAATACTGTACACCAAAAAAAGTGCTTACATGGGGCTTTCATGATATATATTGTAGAAAAAGACACATTAATTTTGCTGAACACAGTTTTCTCCCAGAACATTTTACTGTATTAATTTAATTTGCACTGATGTCAAATAACGCCTTTTGTCACACATTATGACAAAACTGATCTTTGGCAATATTATCTTTGTTGTTACCTTTTTTTGTAAGTCCTGACTATGTATTTCAGTGACACCACAAAGGCTTTGAGGATAGTGTAGTTTTTATCCTTGTACAAGATTCAAATTAATGAACTAAAACTGACTAGGGATTAAGGGAAATTTGAAGAAACATTTACCCAGTGTCACAACATTATACTTTAGAGAGTACATGGAAAAAATAGCCTTGTGCTGTCTTGCAATACTAAATCTTTGCCAAACCTACAAGATTTTGACCTGAATTCTGATGCATCCTCACTGGCTTATACTGCAATTGTGACAAGTCAGAAGGGCCTGCAAAACAGTTTGGAAACTGAACATGTATGCTCAACATATGAAATATCTGGAACAACAATCATGAGCATGTACTGCTTGAAAGAAAAGTTTTTAAAGAATTTCTCATGAATTAGTAGCTTAGCATCTTATTACAGTGAAGAATAGCAGACTTACTGGCTGTCGTGTTCCAACATGACAGAGGCCTTCATTACATCCTTCTTGTGCACTGGCCCAATGTTGATACCCGAATACTGTGAAATTAAGTGTGAACATACTGGTTAAACTCTGACAAGATCCCTGGGTTCACATTAGCCCCTGCAACGCTGTGGGACTTTCTCCTCGAAAAACCATAATGTGAACGTTTGGTGGGACTTCCCCCTCCCCCCGGAGCAAGTCAGGTCTGGGGAAGAAATATGGAGGGGAGAGTGACTTTCAGCCGTAATTGATAGCACCCAGCTGTATCCATCTAGTGTGCACATGCGCCAAGTCTGGTTTCAAGTGGCAGGGCTCGCCCCACACCCTGATTGCCCCCGCAGTTCGGGGACAATCGAGAAAGCAATTATTTGAATCGTCAGTCGTAAAAAGGATAAGATCTGTGGTGACTGTCGCTGCGATGCAGGGACCAATGTGAATGCAGAGACAATCACAGTTGTGCCACTAAAATCAAAATATTTTGAACAAATAAATCAACTAACACCAGCTTAATTCACCCAATGACTTTATCAGTAGTTGGCTTAATTCACCTAATGGCCTTATCAGCAGTCATAATGTTCTTATCATTCTTCTTTGATACTACTTGAATGTGCATTATTGTATACTATATTGTTCCTTTCATTTCTCTGGCAAATCAAAATAACTCATCTTCTGGGATTGCCTTCACACACAGTGGAGATACAAGGATATGAACTCACTGGAATTTTTGACGTCCTAAGGAACTCGAGGAGAGCCTCGAGGGAGCCCAGCGTGGACGCCTGGACGTAGACACCCCTCTCGGAGAGCTTGATGCTGGTGAGAACAGTCTTCAGTAATTGAGAAACCTCTTCCTGTAGGAGAGGAAACAACAAACACATGGTGCAGATGATGACGGATAGGTATGCAGATCCAGGGAAGGATCATTAGCATGTGATAATCATTCAAGAGTTGGGGGGGGGGGGGTTAAGAAACTAAACTATGCACAGGTGTGAACAGAAAAACTGGGAGATGAACACAGGTTGGAAAAGAATAATGTAAACTTAGAATTAAAAAAAACAAAACAAAATGGATTTTCTACATGATTGATGAAGAAAGCTGCAGTATATTGTGGGGAAACTCCTTAAAAATTCCTGCATCAGTAATACTTGGTAACCTTGAACCATGGGTTATCTTGAGAATCTCCACATTATCCTTGCTTACAGTATCACATTGTGGGAAAGAACTCCTCAATAATTCCTGAATCGGTATACAGTCAAACCTGTCTATAACGACCACTGTCTATAGCGACCACTTGCCATATGCGACCACTTAACACAATTCCCCCCAAGAGAAGAGCCATGTTAACAACCCTGTCTATAGCGGCCACCTGTCTGCAACGGCCACTTTTTTCGTCCCCCTTGGGGTGGCCGCTATGGACAGGTAAATTTGACTGTACTTGCATTGCCAATGCACAACTGGGTTACCTTGAGAATCTCAACCTCATCTTGCTCCTCTGCAACCAGCATTGGCAGTCCAGCTAGTGCTTTCTCCAGGTCCTTAGCAGCCACCTTCACTCCCTGGGCACCAGTGATCTCCTTGTGGCTCTCATACTGGTTCTACAAATACAAAGGGCATTACAGAACGTTACAAGTGGTAGACCGAGGGACAGAGTTGGACCACACATAAAGAGCTTCTACCGCACTGTCCTCGGGAGTGCAACTGCATTGTATACACTTTTATTGAATATCCCTGCATCATAGAAGTCTCATCAGACATGGACATTAAATAAGAGAGTTTGGAAACTCTAAAGCTTTAGCAACAATACCTTCAAATGGCAATCCTCACATTGGTACATTGACAATTAAAAAATCTAGAATTCATACCTACTTCTGAGCCTAAGGTATGATGAAACCTGTAATCTCAACCCTAAAACAGCCGGAGCGGGTTGAATCAACCCCCGCGCAACATTTTCCACAACCGTTCTGTCGTGTAAAATTTTTTGTCCACGCCGCTCGCCGACTTCCTACTTTCAAGTCTCGCACATCTTATGACACCATTTTTGCAAAAAAATGGGCATACTGATACAATGCTGCATGACCTTTTATACCTGCTTGTCAGACCGGAAATGGCTCAAATATGTGATTTTGTGTATCAAGTCAAATTAATGCAAATGGAGTTTCTCACCTTTATATTTAAAAGTATATTATTATTTTCATGTTTACTGGCTGTAATCAATTCATTTTCAATAGCCTTACCTTAACTCGGAGCTCCTTTAGGGGCTGGGGCATGAGCAAGCTCCTGACCTGGGACACGATGGGTCCCTCCTGGCCCGCTACCACGATGGTGTCCCCCTCCCGAAGTCTGCCATTCACCAGCACCACGTCGATGGTCGTGCCAAGTCCTGGGAGGGATTTCACCTGGTTGCAAATGAATATCAAAGCACAAACTGGCTCAAAACATGCAGTAATACTGCACATTGAATAAGGTGGTGTGAAGTATGAAGTTCATGACGAGGTTTCTTGACCACATGATTTCACAACGTGCTTCCAATTATTGTGACCACACATGCAGTTACCATGACGGCAGCTAGCCAGCAACCAATTAGCTGTGAGTACTTAAGTTGGTGCTATGAATCCTATGATACAAATTTATGACAGATCAAATACTTCTTGCCTATGTATCTGTACATCCCTTTTCATGAATGGAAATGTCATGACAATTTTTTGTGTGCATGTGAATTAGTAGAAAACAGCATTAGGACAATTGTGGTGCACGAATCTAAGAGCCTGCGAATATGTCTTTGAACCGCCCATTGTAAAAATTTGACAACATTTACACTAGCTGGAGGGACAATCAGGGTTTGGCCTCTTACCTCTAGGGTGGTACACTGCAGCTGCTGGGAGAAGGCCAGCCGCTTGGCCAGCAGCGTCTGGCTGAGGGTGATGATGAGCGCGATGAGATTACCCATCCCATCCCCTGAATGGGCCGATGTAGGCACCAGCGAGATGTACGTCTTGACGTCTGGGTTGTCGTAGAAGAGGGCAGCATTCAAGCTCTGGCACAGAGTAAAAACCGGGGTACAAAGGCACGTGTACATCAGTGGGGACCCACAATTGCTGCTAAGCTCATGTAACAGATTCAAATTTATGCCAATAGTAACTGCCCACTAAAAAATGTGATGATGACTAATACAGTATATCGGTTCAGTTGACAAAAAAAACAAACAAACAAACAAACAAATCTCAAAATTCAGTGATTTTAGGAAGGCAATGTGTTGTCATCATCTCTTCACTTCTGGGCATGACTCCTGTCTTGGGTTGAGAATAGAAACCTGTGAAGTTTTACCTATTTCTGAGCACTCAAAAGTGAGCCCTATACAAATGAACTTATATTTTGTACCATAACCTTACTGTTTTTGCTGTCAAAAAAAATGGACCATCCACATGAACCATAAATCAATGAAAATAGCAAAAATGGAATGGATAATACTAGCCTGTTGATGTAAAACTTTACTATGTGATTGCTCTTTTGCAATCTGGGTTTACCAATATAGAAAGTATTTGCTTCAACTAGAAATGTCGCTACAGCGACTGGTTATACCCCCGCCAAACAAAATTTCATAAGCTTTGGTAAAAAAACTGAGGAAGTAGTTAAATCCGCAAGATCTTTCCTTGATCTTCTGCCATTAATATGCCGTTACCATGGCAACGTACTTTCGGGTACTGTCGAAAAATGCGTCTTGCACATCTACAACCAAAGGCACACATCTGTACCAAGTTTCATGGAAATTGGGCAAAAACTGAGGAAGTAGTTTGCAACACAAAATTTTCCATCATTTTGGCTCATAATATGTGAGCTGTTACCATGGCAACATACTTTTTGTCACTGTCAAGAAATGTGTCATGCTGACCTATATCCTAAGACAAACATTCAATATGAATTCCATGAGAATTGGAAGAACACTGATGAAGCAGTTTTGCCATGAAGCATTTTGCACAATGGAATTGCCCCAGACATAGGTCAAAGGGTATCCAGTATGTGTAGAATCACATCAAAGCAAAGTTTTCTATACATATCATGGAGGGACATGATTAATTGTGCATAGGAAAATAAATGGTACAAGATAAAGTGTAAAGACTTTGCTTCGTCACTGTGGAAACAGTGACTTGTTTTAAAAGACTCTGTTTGAAAGACTTTGTTTGAAAGACTTTGTTTGAAAGAATGATGAAAACTTCGCCCACTTCCTACATGTACATACTGTGTAAGAGTACATGCCACTTTAAGACTGACCTGTTCTGCAAACTCTGTGATGATGTTTCGCGTCCTCTCTTCAAATTCGTCCTTCGTATGCCGCTTCTGCTTCTTGATGGTGTTGACGACGTCTGTGTGTGGACTCGGCTTCCACTCAAATAACCTATCGATCTGTGATGGTCAACAACAGGAGAATGTGCCAACAAGAAGATTAAAAAAAAATCACCAACAATGCAATCTGTAAGCAGGCAACACCAGTAGCTTCTAATCACCACTTACAAAGTGAGAGAATGAATTTACAAGAGTATGAATTTAATAGCACTTGTCACCTACATTTCTAGATGTTTCAAGAAACACACAAAGAACGAAGAGGTACAGATGCAAATTGAGCTATCAATATCATTAATAAATTTTAGTGAACCATCTTATTCAGAATGGAAGAAGCATACGTATCTGACATCTGGTCATCTCTTTTTACAGCATTGTCAGAAACTTTTTTAGCATAAAGTGGGAAAAAAACATAGAATCCAACTCTCCCACTATCAAGCCATTTTCTTACAATCTGTTCTGCTCTCATGTTTGAGTTTGATTTCTCTTGCTTTGGCTATGTGTCTCCCGCTCAAGATTTATTTTCTCCTGCTTTAAGTTCAGCTTTCTCCCACATCTTCAGTTTAGCTGTATGTGTTAAAAATCAGGCTAAGATAGCACAACAGAGCACCTACAACCTCGGCCACAAGGAATGTCACTCTTTGCTCTCATAATGTGCGCTACATGCACATACAGTAATAATCACGGTGTGCATTGCACGATAAGAGTCTTGCTTGCGAGGGGGTCCAGGCAGGAGAAATTTCCCGTTTAAGAGCTTAGGGTTGGAGTCTCAGCAAGAGGTGGCACTGACAGAAATAACTTCTTAATTTCATGAATATGCGCTTATCCATCATCACCTAAATGGAGACACCATGATTACCTGAAATGAGGTTTCTTGATGAAGTCGAGTAATACTATGCAATAACCCTCAAAATCTTTCATGCCCAGCTGGTATCAGATAGCACAAAATGGAAATACACTATAATCCCTATGAAATTCATAGGGTTCTGATGTTCATTTTGTCCTTCCCTGACAATAAGTCCCACCTTGTTAAGGGCTACCACAAAAGGTGTCTTCCGTTGCTTCAATAAGTTGATGGACTCTATCGTCTGCGGCTCCAGACCGTGCATGATGTCGACAACCAAGATAGCAATGTCGCACAGCGATGAGCCTCGTGACCTCAGGTTGCTGAAAGATTCGTGACCCGGGGTATCAATGATCAGAAGACCGGGGATTTTCAGCTCCTCTTTGGCAAACTGTCGCAACACAATCCACAAATATATCATATCATTAATAGGGCCATATGACTACCTGTTGACAAGCAAAAAACCTCGCCGCATACATGCATGACACAGTAGTGTAGGAACTAGTTGTGGGATTCATAATAGGCAAATTAAACACCGAATAGTTCATATAGGTACACCATTGAACATTGCATGTCTTGCACTCATGGTACATTAGTTTCCATTTTTTACTCACATATTCCCATTCGATGAACAGCAGAGCATACAGTACACTTGTAGCATTGGCAATCCAAAAGTACTAAATCAATGACGAACAAAAATCTACTATTTAAAGATAAATGCATTGTGCAAGAAATATGCCTGTAGAACAATGTCCTACATTTTGCCTTTTCAATTCTCTAATGAAACAGCTTGTGTGCACTACACAAAATTGTATAGTATATTATTTTGCACTGTATGTCAGCATAGGCACAAGGCACATGTTTGATTAGAGAGGGGTGCCATAATTTTGAGGGCAATCTGCTATTAAACATTGACTGATCTCAGGTGTTGAGAGAGCATCAATGCTCACACTAGCACCAAACTTGACGTCCCTCAATTCTTGTCATGCTATCCTTACCTCTCTGCACATCTTGGTTTGGTCCTTGATGGCCGGCCGGGGAACCATGGTAGCACCAATCTGTTGAGTGATTCCTCCAGCCTCACCATCCTGGACGTTGCTGTGTCGGATCTGTGTCGGGGTGAAACACAATCTTGGAGTACAACATGTCCTGCCCTTGGCTTTTGGCAGGTTGACAGGGAGAGCCAATGTCTAGTCACGACCCCTAGAAACCTCTCCTAATTACCTTGACTTTACATTTATCACTGGTGTTCATCATTCTAACTTTGTAATAGTAATAACAATAATAATTGCATTTATATGGTGCTTTATACTAATGTTCCTAGTCGCTAAATTTGTAACCACAAACTGCCAAAAAGTAACATCAATGTACATATAACTCCACATTTTGGTACAAAACAAAGAGGGGTCTGACGAAATATGTGTATCAAATATTTCATTACACATCTCATTTCATGCATTTTATCCCACGCTCAACAAATAAGTAATCTTGCTAAACTAAATTTGAATCCCATAATCAATGAAATGACCCCAAACACTTCTCACCATCTGCATGTTCCGGAGAATTCTAAGAGTTTCAAGTTGGATCATTATGATTTTCAACTCCTTCTCTTCAAATCTTGTTGGGGAGTGTTGTCATCAACCCTAGCAACATGTTTCAGTATACAACTCTCTTTTTCTTATCATTGAAAATCAAAGATGAATGGACAGACCTCGGTCCTTGAACATGGACAGATGGGATGGACTGGTTTATACAACAAAAATAGCTATGTGTCTTAGGACTCTTGACAGCAGATGTACATAAAAATCGATCCTTATGTTTGTTAGCACAACACAGCAAAAATGGCATATAACAGAATTGTACAATTGTGTTCTTTCAAGGCAATAAGATACAGTTGAACCTCTCGTATCCGGACAAGTCGGGACTGGGGCTCATCCGGATAAGGGATTTGGCCGGATACGGGAGACTCAATGCTTTATACATGTACATATACATACACATGTAGGTCCTACTGATGTAGCCCATTGTAGTACCACGTGTAGTAATGTGTATACTGCAACCTTTTCATTGTTACACTCAGTAACAGACCCCAAAATAGAGGTGTATGTTAATGTTGGAAGTAATTTGTAATTCATGTGTGTTTGTGTAGGAGTTCTCAAGGAGTTGGGAATCCCCCTTTCCTCCCGTAATTATAAAAAAAAAAAAAAAATCACGACGAGATTGCGTCCGTATAATAGAGAGATCCGGATAAAGGGAGGCTGGATAAGAGAGGTTCAACTGTAATATGATGGTATATCAACATGTCTGAGGGTACAGTAAGGATGGAAACCAAGAATCAGGATGCATTATATTACAAGTTTGTTCGGACGATTAGAAATAGTATGGGATT
This sequence comes from Diadema setosum, assembly GCF_964275005.1. Lineage (NCBI taxonomy): Eukaryota > Metazoa > Echinodermata > Echinoidea > Diadematoida > Diadematidae > Diadema > Diadema setosum. The sequence goes on from NC_092695.1 coordinate 11,100,004, forward strand.
ATCTCTGGTAGTAATTTGTGTGTGTGTGTGTGTCATTAGTTTTAAAAATTAAACTGGAAAAACATAGAAATTACTTATTGTGCTTACAAGACCAGCACAAATAAATGGAAAGAAAAGAATACAAAACCAGGTCTCAAATTTCATCAAACTGGGGTTAACACCACATTTTTGAGGGGACACAAATCCACTCGAAGGGCCACCAGTGAGTAATAAGATAATGTGGCCATGAACCGTTTGTTTTTGAAAGGGGCACTCAAGCCAGTGGGAGGGGCATGGTGGCAAATTGGTGGCAAATTTTGAGAACTGCAAAACATATTTCATGATAGCAATGAATGGTTTATATTTCAGATCAGATTTGAGATCAGATAGATTTGAGATCTGCGAGGTTTCAAAGTCTACCTACCTTATCAAGAATCTTGGTCTTTCCTGTATCAACGTGACCCAGGACACAGACGACTGGCGACCTCAGGTGATCCGTGGACTTCTTGGCTTCAGCCTGTTCCTTGCGTTTCTGTCAATGGCACAAGATAACCAGGCAAAAGTTGGCATACGGGGCATGCATATTTATTTTTTTCAGAAGAGGTCATCCTTTCAGTTGTTTATGCCAGCACTTTCGGCAGCGCAGAATTACTGTGCAGCAGACACGGGCAGAGCGTATATGCAGTAATCCATCTACTTTTTTCCCTTTTTATCATGACTAAAACATTGTCAGTTCACAATAGATACTGTGCATTTTCAGAGCTTACAACTTTTAATTATGCATTTTCAGAGCTCATCAACATGTAACAACTGCTGAGAAAATCTACAAAACTATGTTGGTTTGGAGATAGACATAGTGCTCCACGTTTTTAATGTCAGATCAAATAGAGCTTGCAATGTTGAACGGCACAGAGTTGACGACTTGTTGTTATGGAAATTAAACAGTGCCGTTTTTGTTTTCACACTTATATGCCAAATGGAGAATTCAAAATCCTTTCGTGAGTGGGTAACAAACACATGTAGATTTCCGCTTTCTCCAGCCAGGGTTCATATTCTTTCTCATGAATTAAATTCAATGACTTTCCATGACCTTTCAATGACTTTTATACATTTTTTTTTTAAACACTTTAGACTGAAACTTTAATCTCAAATCAAGTCGAAGCAAAGGGCATTAATTATTTACACATCTCACACAAATAACAGATAAATTTCTATAATTTTTGCAATTCCATGACTTTCCATGACCTTTTCATGAAAATATCAGTTTTCCATGACTTTCAAGGCCTGGAAAAAGATAAATCCAAATTCCAAGACATTCCAGGTTTTCCATGACCCGTATGAACTCTGCCAGCAGAGTGTTGGTCTCACCTGTATCCTCTGCAACACCCTCTGCCTGGTTTTCTCCTCCTTTGTCAGTTCCTCATCACTGGAAAACTCATCACTATCCGATTCCTCATCTTCATCATCATCATCCTCCTCATCATCTTCCTCATCCTCATCCTCCTTGCTCTCCTGCGTTTTGATGGTAATCTGAGCTTTGGGCATCTTGTCCTCGACAGCTCCTCCCTCTTCACTCTCCTCTTCATCCTCCTCATCATCATCTTCATCTCCATCATCCACACTCCCTTCTGTTTTTGCTGTTACTGCTGCAAAACAGTAGCATGGCAACAAGGCATTAAGATAAAGATCAAAGTGAGCAGTTCTGCATCAAAGATTCTTTGAGTATGAAAACAACAGCAGCAGAGTTCTCTTTCAAACAATATCTTTATTCCTAAAGCCTTGTCATTTAATACCCAAACACTCTCTAAATAGACACAACTGTAGAAATACAAGACTTTTAATAGCTGAAAGGCCTTTTTAGTTTCATCAATCAAAAGAAGCACTGAAGCAGTGAATATAAAATTCAATACATCATTTCATAATTTTGGTACATCATTTCAGTAGGCGCATTGCAGTTCACAAAAATGTGTATAAACAAAAAACAAATAATAAACTGAGCGAGAAAATACAAAACAAAATGCTGCCAATCTAGGCTCCGGCTGATTGCACAAAGAGCATTTAAAGGGACATTCCAGACGATTTTCATAATTTCACATCATGTAGTACATAAATTGACAACTCCATGTATAGATTTGTGTAATTTATTGTGGTTCTTGATCAGAGAAACAATACTTTGAAAAACCTTAAACAAATTACACTGAACAAGGATGATGACATAGGAGGTTCACATATTTCAGAAATGTAGCAGTGCAATTCCATTACAATACCGCTTGCTTGCAAATTCACCTGTGTATAATCTATGCATGCCTTCTTCTTTTGTTCTGCTTCCTTGAGCTCCAACTCATGCATACTTATGGTGACTCCGCCATGTCATCATCCTTGTTCATTGCAATTTGTTCTAAATTTTGAAAATATTCTTATTCTTCATCCCAGTTATCATAAATTCCGAAACTCTGTCCTCAGTATAACTAATTTATAGTTGTTCAAATGCAAAAATCTGAAAATCATCCGGAGGTCTCCTTTAATGTATCACTGAATTTTCTGAATGGCCTTTGAGGTTTCTGGACTTGCAATTTTGCCTCACAAAATGCACATCACAACGACAAACCAGCATTCAAATCAACTAGAGAATTTAGAAAATCAGCCCTGATTTCGCAATTCTCTAAATCAAAAGAAAAACAAACTAATTAAAACCATTTGGTATCATCTTTAATAATCCCCTTGACCCATTGTGTTTAACAGGCGAGTACTGTTAAACTAGAAACATTCGCGACTGGAAACTTTCCTAAATTGCCACTGGCATTCAATGCATTGTGTAGACAAAATCTTTGGCATGCATTTTCCTTTCGGCAAATCCTGGCTTCTCGTGAAAGTTTCATGCACATGAAAATATGTGGTTTTACATTGACTGAAGGTGATTGAAGTCATCAGCCACTGTAATATAACAGCACAAACTTTGAAACAAACAGAAAGAAGCTTTGAGACTGCATTTTTTTTTTTGTACACCCTTCATGAATTTCACCATTTTCGCCCTGGTCATCTTCCTCCTCGTCCGTCATGTCATCCCAGTTGTCTGCGACATCGTCCTCGGCGTCCACCGCGGTCTTCACATCATCTTCTTTGGTCTCCGTGGTCTCGGCTTCCATGGAGACCGTTTCACTCGCTGTCTCTGCCACTTCACTGTTCACCGCGCTCTCCTCTGCAGCTTCAGTAGCCTCTGTGTCCATATTAGGAGGTCAAGGGCAATGTTAAATAGCATTTCCAGTTCCAAGAAATCTAAGCTCCCTGGTCCTGCATGTAAGCAGTCTCTAGGATATATCGCCGTTGGGGCGACAAAACCTCGTATCTTAAAAATGTAAAATGTTCAGGAGAGCGAAAAGACGCGGCAGCAAAAGCATTATAATAAATGGGGTTGCCTTTCCTTGGACATGCCATGGTGACTTCATTTTTACGCTAAGACAGCCAGGATTTGGACAGGACATCACTCAACTGAAAATCTAACAATCAAACCAAAATTGTGACTTTCACCAAAATTTGAGATACAAGTTTTTGTATCCCTAGAAAGGTAGTGTGTAAAACTGAAGCTATAAAAACACTGCAAATTAAAAATTACCATTTTAAATGTGCAAGTCTGTGAATGACTGGCTCTACAACACTTAATTTTTTGAAAAACAGCAGTGTTAGAATAAATCATTTTGGAAGTCTTATGATACCAAGGCCACATTTTGGGGAGCGTTTCTCTATCAGTTTAATCATCATTAGTCAGTTCAGTCAGCTAGGTTCAACAATGATAACATTGAGACACAAAGGTCAATAGCACACAATGCAAGTGATTGTACGCCATTATACTTGTAGGTTAAACCTGGTCATTTCTCCATGCACAGAATATACGACAACAGCTAAAGAATATCTGTTTTCTTATGAAATGAGGAAAAATTAAGAATTTTTCAAGTAAATGACACTATGTCATTTTTTTTTTTCAATGCTAAATCCTCTGCAAATTCTTCTATGGGATATGCTAAAGATCTGGTAGCATGATAAGGCTGTATATCAAAAAGGTTAAAGCCACAAACTTTCCTAAGTTATTAGAAACCGGTCACACTCTCGTCGTGAATAGACTGCATGATTTGCAAGACCAAGCATCGCCAATGTGATTGTGAATCCACTCCTAAATAAGTGTAACACTTTAGATCTCTTTTTGCTGACTTGTACCTCAGCTTTATTTCATAGGCAGTTGACAGTGTTTGTGAAAGATTTTGAAATTCAGCTGACAGGTATTAATTGTATCACCAATGAATGATTTTCTCTCCTATGGGGTCTTTAAAAATGTCTTACCAACTGACTGGGTCCTGTTCTTGTTTTTCCTTTCCCTCTTCCCATACACAACCCTCTTTGGTTTGCTCTCTTCGCTGGTCGCTTCCTTCATGGGGACCTCCACGCCCTGTTCCCGCAGAGCGTTCAGCATGGCCTCTTTCCGTGCCTTGGCTTCTTTCTGGGCTTTGGTCAAGTACGTGCCTTCCTGCTTCATCCTCTCCACTCTTTCCTGTGAGCAGAGATTGGGCAGCGCGCAATGATCAGGTACCCTACTCATTGCCCTCAGTGAATGACTTACGGCAAAAGTTCGCTATTTTGTCGTGCACGTCTTCGCCAATGATAAATGTGGTCCCCTGGGATTACTCTCTTTTATTCATGAACTCTTGATGGTAATGACACACAAAATAAGCATGGCTTTATCACCTCTTGATCTAGACTTATTAGAATTGTGAAAATAAACATGATTCTGTCACTGACCCTCCCCCATCCCCCCCCAAAAAAGGGGGGAAACACAAGAAAAAAGGCATCTGATGGATCAAACAAGGACATTTTGTCACCTTTGACTCAAATGAGTTAAACATGAGCTGGGCAGTTTAAGGAGTTGTTTGCTTACTTCACCGTCACCTTTTCAAAACCACCGACCATTTCTCACTTGATTAATTCACCTTGTCATTACCAGTCTGGAATAATGCAGTAAAACAGGTTCATTTATCGTTTTCACGTACAAAGCATTTCCACCAAGGATCTGTTTTAATGATGGGTTTGATTCTGCTGATTGATTAAAGTTATGATTCTGAGGAGAGGTTCTTGAAAGGGAGGTGTCTGCAGTGACCACTGCATAAAAAAGGGAGGTCACCATTTTGCAAACAAACCTTTTTCTTGAGCTTGGCCTGGGCTTTCCTCTCCTGCTCCCTCCGAAGCTTCTCCAGCCGCTCTTCCTCTGCCTTCTCAGCGGCTCTCTGCTTAGCCTCCTCCTCTGCCTTCAATCTCTCCTCTTCCTCCTTCATCTTCTTCAGCGCCTCCTGCATAGCCTTCAGCTGGCCTGGTGGAATAAACCGGACAAGGAGAATGGGGGCACTTCATGAAGCGTTTTGATTGGACGTTTTTCTGACAAACTGTTATAAGCTACCAAGTGTAAGTGCTGCAATCTGATAGTTTGGTTCACATTATATCAACATTTCACTTCATTGATTCTGTGTATCAGTTTTATGATTATAAAGGGTGTTTATCATTGGTAAACTTCTTTTTATGCCTCAATTAACCATATAGATACTGCTAAGAGCTTATAAAAGGTGGAAATGAAGAAGAGTTGGAAAAAATGACAGGAAATACATCAGCATGTCAACTTTCACAAAGGACTTAGATCATAGTTAATACTCAGCATGTCAACAGATTGTGAACGTAACAGCATCACAGGGCTATTCAAAAGAAGAGACAAAAAGGCAGAGAAATCCTGACTGAGCTTCAGTTGCTGATTGGAAAAGGTGTATGGAAACTAATTGTCAAAGAATAGAGATTACTTTATCCCCTTACCCTAACTTACCTGGGGGGGGCCATAATGGCCCCCCCCTCGACAAATTCCGCGACCATTCCGCCGCGCAAAATTTTTTGACCGCGCCGCTCACTGACTTTTTACTTTCAAGTCTCGCGCAACTTTTGAGACCAAATTTGTCGCGACCGGGCATACCGTTCCGAAGCCACGCCCCTTCAAAAAATGTTCGTCCACCCCAAAATTGCTCAAAAACGTGATTTTGTGTACAAAGTCAATACAAATTGTGTTTTTTCAATTAATTCATATAAAGATTCATATTTTTAATTTTAATGGCTGAAATAAATGTATTTTAGTATAGCTATGCTTCTAAAGATGTGTATGACAAATTCTGCTGAAAAAAACAACAAAAACAAAAGTTCGAAAAAACAAAGAAATACATTAAAAAATGATAAAACAATAGAAAACATAGGAAATTAATTTTGATACTGATTTTCTTTTTACGTACAAATGTTCGGAATGTCACTAGGAAAATTTAAAACAAAAATCAGCATTCCATAAGCTTTTATAAGCCAATTATAGACGAAAATGAGTTTTTTTGCATATATTTGCATAATTAATTAATTTAAAATAAAAACTGCAAATTTTTTGAAAATTGAACTTAACAGTCTTGTAGATTACATCCGGCTTTATGTTCATGCAAAATTTTGCGGCGATCGCGCGATCAACGGCCGAGATCTGAAGGGGGGGCCATAATGGCCCCCCCCCAGGAATTCAAGCTTGCTAAATAGCCCAGGTAAGTTAGGGTTAACCCTAAAAGACGGCCGTGGATCGCGCGATCGCCGCGGAAATTTGCACAATGGTAGTGTGCGATGTACTCTACAAGATCGTATATTTAAATTTTCCAAAATAGTCTTCTTTTATTTTATTTTGATTAATTATGCTAATTTATGCGAGAAATCAGACCTTTTTTATCTATATCAGTAAATAAAGCTCCAAAAGTGCTCATTTTTGGTCTAGATATTCTTTGTAGCACTCTTAGCAAATGTACTTGAAAAAAAATTCGGTATCAAAATTAATTTCTTATTTATTTTATTGTTTTATGAATTTCTTATGTATTTCTTTGTTTTTTCGACCTTTTGTTTTTGTTGTTTTTTTTCAGCAAAATTTGTGGCAGACCCTTTTTGAAGCATAATACTACTAAAACAAATTGATTTTAGCCATTGAGAGTAAAAATAAGCATATTATATGAACCATGTGATAAAACTCAATTTGTATTGACTTTGTACACAAAATCGCATTTTTGAGCCATTTTCGGTCTCACGTGCATGTACAAAAAGTTATGTAACTTCAGAACCGTACCCCCGGGCGTCACAAATTTGGTGTCAAAATGTGTGGGAAACTCGAAAGAAAAAAGTCACAGAGCATCGCGGCGAGAGCATTGCGTGTTGCTGAGTAATCGCGCGAAATGTCGAGGGGGGGGCCTTTTAGGCCCCCCCCCCCAGTCTTTTTAGGGTTAATACCTATTGTGTCACCATGGGCTTCCTGTTGGACTGGAACACATTGCTACACTTGAGTGGGCTTGTTAATACTTACAGCTACGTCATGTTTAAACGGATTATAGAATGCTGATGAAAAAAAATGACAACAGGGTTCAGAATTCCCCAGAATCCCAGCGCCAAGATCAGCCGAAGCACAACCTACCTTTGTTTGGTTTCCGCTTCTTTTCATCATCCTCTCCTTTCGCTCCCTTCTTGCCTTTCTTTTTCTTCTTTCCGGTCTCTTCCTCAGCTTCCCCTTCCTCACCTGCTCCACCTTCTCCTGGAAGAGAGTAGAATGTGTAACCATGGTAACAACTAAAACAACTGATTTTGTCATGTGCATACATTTTAGAATGCATTTTAATCACCTTTGTCAGAGCATTATGCAAAAATGCCAGCATGAACAACAGTTGATTATGGACTGTTACAATTTAATACCAAGCAGACATTTGTGACAACTGTCACATTCTACAGGGGAAAAAGGGGGTAGGAAATTATTTCTTCTCCACTGACAAGTCTGGAAATCGAACAGTTTTCCTTGTTTTTCAATCTTTATTGCAATTGAATAATAGCATATCTCAAAACAGACTTCAAAATGCTCTTGGAGAAATTTAAGAAAGCCACTACTCAAACGAACACTATGTTGAAAAAAAAATAAAGGCCTTGAAATTTAGATGCAGTCGCACATGCAGGAATTAGTTATACCAAAGCAACTGACCAATTCAAACATCCGAGTACCATGCATAACGAGAAACAAAAGAACTGTTGAATTTCAAGACATTCACTGACTTAAATTCAAGACAGGAGGTAGTTCAGATATGATGACATCTAACATCGTTTTTGTGTTTGTTTTTTTAGCTGCTTTCAAATTTCTTGCTAGCCCCATCATCTCATCTTTCTCTTTTCTTGACATTATCAATGGGGTAATGCCCTGTTGGGTAACAATCAAATCTCCCACCTCATTTCCTTGTGTTTATGGCACACTCTTTTTCTTTTTACTCAAGTGACAAAATGTGAAATTTTGGGGATGCATTCCACACACTAAGACAAGAAGATGTAAGTATTGAGCCATGGTAGATTAAAATGGCAGCGTGGCTCAATGGTGACATGACATTTGCTCCTGTGACAACCAGAGTCTTTTCTCCATGGACTTAGGGTTAGGTTTAGGGTAATGTTAGGGTTTTACGTTTAGTTTAATGTGAGGATTAGGATTAGGGTTAGGATTATGTTTGTGGGTAGAATTAATGGTTTGGCTTAGCATGCAGATATTTCCTAGGAGCAATTGTCGCAGGTGAGAAAATGTCACGGAACTGGCTCAGCAGCTACCACTGGTAGCGCCCACCAAAATCATCATTTCGTTTGAGCATACCTGGTTTTGCAGCCTCCGTTACTTCCTCCTTCGTACTCTCCGTCTTCTCTTCTTTCTCCTTCTCCTGCTGGTCCTTTCCCCCGCTGTCAGTAGACTTTGCCTGCTCCTTCTGTTTCTTCCTCCTCGCCTCCTCCCGCTGGGCTTCTTTCTTCTTCCGCTCTCGCTCCTTCTTCTCAGCCTTCTTCTGCGCCGCCGTCTTCATCGTCGGCCCAGCGTCCTCCGCCTCCCCCTCATCTACTGCGTCCTGCAATTCCAAAAAGGGAGACAGTTGTTCCACAATACAGCAAACAGGAGAAAATAATGAAAAATTTTAGCCATCCTCTCTCCCCCCTTGTTTCATTCAAAAATCACATATCTGGTACCCACAGAAATGGCAAAGGAAATATGATGATGCAAAACAATATCATCCTCGTCCTGAATTTGTTTTGAAGTTTACTTTTACCATGGAACTATTCATGATTTTAGCAAGAAGTGTACAGAAGTACAGCATTTACAAGGAACAACACATAGTCTCCCCAGTTTTGCTCCTTAATCCTTATGTACAAGCATTTTGAAGGGAAAAAAAATAATTGAGCCATTTAACAGTTTGAATGAACGGGGTAGTCGTACACTCCTGTGAATACTTCTTCTTCTATTCTAAATCAAACTATTGCATACAAATGCTGTATTTCTGCATGCTTGTCAACACTAAACCTTCAAAAGCCAATCTTCTCAAAATTGTGTTGGTCTATCGACTCTTATCTTACTGGGTCTGCAGTGGGACTTCAACAATTAGGTGTTGTTGGGTTTTTTTTTCATAGAAAGCATGTAAATTCATGTATACTGTATACGCCAAATATTTTGCAATGTTTGTATTTTCGCAAATTTTGCAAGTCAGGTGTTATTCACAAAATTAAAGACATGAAAATATTGATTCTGATCCAGTATGAATGTGATGTACACGTATACATTTCTCCCTTCACTTCTGTACTCCACAATCGCAAATTCAACCACGAGCAAAATTGTCGGGAAGTCCCGATTCGTGAAAATTTAAACTCGCTAAATATATGGCGTATAAAGTATTATAGTGAGCATCTGCAGAAATGGGAAATCACCGCCAGCAGTGCATCAATAATAGGCAACTCTATCAGGCTTTTTGTGGTAAAAGGTCATACATGTATCCCACCTTCTTGCTCTTATCACTCTGGGCAGTTTGGTCCTGCTTTGGCTCTGGATCGGCCTTGGGCGTCTCCTTGGCAGAAGGGGGTTCCGCTGGGGCTGCCTCTTTGTCGCCCTCCTCGCTGCTCTTCTCCTTCTTCTTGCCCTTGCTCCCGCCCGCGTCTTTCCCAGCGGCCTCGATGGCAGCCACCTCGGCCAGGAGTTCATCTTCGTCACTGCAGAGACAAGGTGGAACGTTACAAATTGAGCAAGAGGAATGGCTCGTCACTTTGTTCTGTTGGTCACACATTAATAAAAATTATGATTATACTACTACAACTACTCTCGTTTCACCTATTAATGCTGCTACTACTTCTTTTACTGCTACTTCTACTATCTATGACATTAATAGTAATCATAACAATGATGATGATGATACTAATACTTATACTCCCATAATAATTATAAGATACACAACAGTATATATATTATAACACTAAGAATCATAGTTCTCTATCAACTGAACATACACGTAATACCATGATTCTGCTCATTGGAGTTAACCCTGTACCAATGGCATAATCACCCCATTCCCTATCCAGCATCCAAGTTAGACAGCGAAATCCTGTTTAAAACATGCTACTCATTTATACAAATTCCTGCCTAGAGAGATGCATTGTTGATATGGCATCTCATTCAACAACATAAGTACAAATGCACATCAGCAGAGTTCGAACCATGAATTACTACATATAGGGTACATATTTTAAAAGTTAATTGCATCTTCATGGCACTACATGTCATTGCAGGAGGCTGTTGTTGTAGATTTAGCTCATACATGAAATGTGGTATTGTATAAATGAAAACACCCTATTCACACAGTATGCTAAGATAGGCTAACAGAGGGAGGTGCCTTTTATGCATTACAAAAACTTGAGTGAACTTTGAATAAAAGCACTTTCAATATTGAGTTTTGAAGGATGGCTGGTGATATTAGTTCCCTTTATTTATATGCACATTCTGTGAAGAAGACAGCATCAACATTAATCACTGTGGTAAACAAATGGCAGAACTGCTTCATATTACCCTGTTGGCAGACCCATCATTTTGGCAGTACAAAAAGGTAATTAATGATGTACTGTAAGCATGCCACATATAAATGTTCATTTTCAACATGAGCGTAGATGAAAGTCAAACATCCCAATAGGAGGGTCAAATCTGACATGCATGATTGATCACATTCTTTGCAAAAACTCCTTTAATTTGCCTGGGCCTCAGCATCAAACTTATCACTAGTTTAGGTACAAATCATCTTCTTTAACATCAGAAAGCTGCTTTACTTACTAGTCTTTTTTTCCTTTCTTGCCACCTTTCTGCAAATACAAGCAACAAGAAGGAAGGAAAAAGAGGAGATACAGGGAAACAGAAGGGGGCATAAAGGATTGGAAAGAGGCGAGGGAAAGAAAATCATAAATGAGGTAACAATAACCATATCACAGATTTTTGGCATACAGGAAGTTTTACATGGTCACTTTCATATATGCATAAGGCCAAGTAAAAAAAGAAAGAAAGAAAGAAATAGGTAGTTTCAACAGAAAGCAGTAAACAACAAAACAATCCCCCATTATCCTACTCCTGACCCATACAAGACGTCACGTACCTTCACATACTCTTAGACATACAGACATAATTATTTTATGTCGATGTGACGCTCAAAAAAATCCTACAAGTTAGTCCTTTTGTGTTCCAAGTAGAATCAATTCAAAGAGCTCAGCAAGAAGCACTGAATATGACATGCTTTTTTGCATAGAACACTCTGCTAGATGATACTCTAAAATTCAGTCATACCTTATTCATTTGTCTGCCTTGTTGCAGACCTTTCCCAAATCATATAAATCTTGCTCTTCACTATGGCTCTCACTCAAATGAATTTCCTTTTTTTTTGCATTAATTCTTTGCAAGGTGATATGAGACTATGCTTGAAATTTTCTGAAGCAACTTCAAATAGAGCAGATATACTGAAGATAGAGGTTTTCAATGACCAAAAATAAATAGATAAATAGATTAATTAATTAAATAATAATAATAATAATGATAATAATAATAATGATAATAATGATAATAATAATAATAATAATAATAATGATAATGATAATAATAATAATAATAATGATAATAATAATAATAATAACAAATAAAACAGTTCAGGTCTCTATCTTGGCAAGGATTCTACCACCTTCTTCTTGCCGGCAGGCTGCTGAGCAGGTTCTGCACTTGGGGCAGGAGGTTCCTGGGCAGTCTGCCCTCCAGCAGACTCCAGCTCAAGGGCAGCAATATCCTCTAGCAGATCATCCTCATTCCTGGGAAAGAAAATTGTAAAATGTCAGAAAAGGGGCTAATGATTTTTAACCACAAAACAAACAAACAAACAAACAAACAAAACAAAACAGATGTGAGCACAAACTGCTTGAGATATGCTAGAATGAATGCAGGCATAAAAATATGGATGAGGATGGAATACACGCAACACTTGGATACAATTTGTACATGGGCTTATTAAAGGGATGGTACAGTATTAGTGGAGATGAAAATTGGGCTTTTAAATTTTGCGAGATACCAAGAAAACACTTATGATATAGTACAAAGCATACCATTTTAAGAGGAATTCAAAGTTTATTTGATGAAAATCGGGTTTGGAATGACCGAAACATCCAAAAACAAAAGTAAAATAAAGCGATCGTAATAAAATGTGGGTCCCACACTTTATTAGAATTGCTCTTTTTTGGATATGTCAGCCATTTCAAAACCAATCTTCATCAAATAAACGTTGAATTCCTCATAGAATTACATGCTCTTTCATATTTCAAAAGAGGTTTCTCATTATCTCACCAAAAAAATGTTAGAAACCTGAAATTAGGTCTCAACCAAAACTATACAATCCCTTTAAGCGAATGTATGAAGCGATACATGGATATCTCTGGCACATACTGTAGACATGTTAGCAAAAGGAGAAGGGGGCTACGTGAAAACAACACAGCTTCAACAATCATTTATCTGTTCTTATTCTGTTAACGTTCAAATTTATTTTTCTTGTGTGAAACAAATAGTCAATCACTAACACTAAATGTCTTTGAAATGCCAAAATGCACACTCAATAACAGCTCAAGTTGTAAACTTTTGTCTTTGAACAGACAACTAAATTATCACCATGAAAATAACTGCTGACAGCTTACAACACAAACATTAATGCAGTTTTGTTTCTTTCTGCTAGTTCAGCAAGTACTGTGAATGCACACTTGCATACAGTTAAATTCTGCACAAAAGTGCTCAATTACTCATAATTATTTCACTTGCAGTTTTCTTCAGGCACTGGTGTCAGTTCACTGTTTTCATCCAAAACTACTTCCTCATCAGAGCAAACTATTCTGCAAGAGATCATTGCAACACTGCAGCTGCACTTCATGTAATACATGTAACCTAATGCAATTTTAGGAATCATGAAATATTTACTTACAGCTTGTTTTTCCTGCCCTTGCCCTTTTCTTTGCCCTAGATAAGGCAAAACAAACAACAAAAGAGTATGATTCAGTAACATTCCTTACAGTACACAGAATTTTAGATGTCATATACTAAATGCAGGCAAAATTCACTGGGTGTGACTTTGCAGCCACAAGCTCACTGATGACTAAGAATCAATCACATGTTACAGGAGCAATGGATTCGATCACTGCCCTGGACAGGAGGGGATGCCCCATTTGCTGAAGAGCAGTTTTATTTATAAATGTTCATCTTGACACAAAAAGTGAAGTATCCATGATAGAGAACACATTCATATGGCTCACTTACATTACAAATGTAAAACAGAGCAATGATTCACAAAGCATCAGCCTTTATATTTACATTGAATTTTATTTTTACTCATCATTTGGATTTTTTTTTTCCCCACACAGGAATTTTTCTGGTCTTTCATTACACAACTTACACATAGCTTATCAACTGCCTGCAACACAAATCTCATCTGAAGATCATCTGTTTATAATAAAATTTGGAGGAATAAATGGTACCCAGGTAACATCTACATCAAATAATTGGTAGTTACATTGTACATGGTCAATAGCACAATATACATCATAAGAGTTTTCAAATCAGATTGTTATTACACTTCTACTGTGTACTACATGTACTCTTTGAGACTACTAGTATTCTATTCAAAGAAGTCAAGTGAACAAGCACCAAGTAGTGGTGTTCTCTATTAAGCTACTAGTACATGGCGTAGATCATACCTTCTTTGGCCCTGAGATCTCAGCACCTGGCTCCTCGGCCATCTCTTCCAATGCACCATTCTCTTCATTTCTACACAAAATGGAATTGTTCATAAAAAGAGGGGGGGGGGGGATGTGTCACTGTGCAAGGTCTAAACAAACCTTCATTCTTCTCGATAAATACCAAAATGGGAAATTCAATCATACTTGTACCTCCCAGATGCCCAATATTGCCCCACTAAATATTGGGTATTCTTTTATTTTTCAAAAAAGATTGAATTTACCATCTTCTTGTTACAGAAGAAAACTGTTGAAATACCACACCTGTGAAGTTATGCAATAAAACAAATGGTGAAAATCATTGTCATCAATATGTTTATTACAGATGTAACTGACAGATCTAAAGAATAATCATAAAATTATTCAATGAGAATAGAATAGAAAATATAGACAACTCTAAATGGATGTGATGTAGTAAAGTAGTAGAGTCTACTGTCACTTTTGTTTTCAAATGATTCGTCGAACAAAGACAGTTGTCTGTGATCGACCATACATTATATGTTTCCATAGGCCCCTACTCATCCGATGAGTATGGATACACTCTCATTATGGTTCTTACAAAATATCTTAAAACATTGACAAAAAAAAAAAATAGATTCTCATGGCCAGAGCAGCTCTCACACGAGTCAAAGTCATTCTCAACTCTAGGCTCCTGCCTCTTCACTCTGTGGGTGAGAGGTGTGGTGCACCTGTTCAATCAGTTTGAACGATACCACGTAGTACTCGCCACTCGGCACTGCACTGAACTCAGATATTTTACGTAGACTCTAGTTCTACTTTTACAACATTTAACCAATAGACGTCTACTTCGCCAAAATTTGACACGATGACAGTGTCGACTTCTATTTCAAAAAGGTCTTTCTTAGACTAATCCAGCATGGGTGGTGAAATGAAACAGGTCCATTACCAGGATTACTGTAAAAGTGGATATTTTCGCACGATTAATTTTTCGCGCTTGGCCGTGTCAGAAGACTTTTGCATGTTTTTAATTTCGCGGAATCAAGACAAGAAGTACTAGAACATATGGCATGCAAAAATATTCGCGTGCTTTTATTTTCGCGCTAGCATGCGCGAAAATTTCAACACCGCGAAAATTTCCAGTTTTACAGTATTGCCATGATTGCATGAGGTCGTATTCCCATCCGCATGATCCGCATAGATCTATCTCTCCTACTAAAAAATTACATAAGTAAATTTTAGATCTGCCTGTGTATAAAGAATAAAGTGTGTCAACGTGCCACTTGGCACTGGCACTTGAAAAGAAAGGACAACAAGGTCCAAAGCTGGCGAAATATGGTGGAGCAATTGAAGGGTTAAATTAACTTTACATAGGTTCTAGGTTAAAATACTAATCATGCTAATGGAATGCAAAGAATAGTCTATTAATTTATACACTACGCAATTCAAGCATGAGCACAGTATTGAGGAAGGAAACAATAACTTGGCTGGGGCTTCTTTATCCAGGTTGATAAATGCAAGCACTGAATAAAAACTTACGAATTCAAATGAGCGTCCTGTTTACTCTTTCCCTTCTTAGATTTACCCATTTCTGCTTCTAATACGTTAACAGCTGCCTGATGTGGTTAGAACTGATCATCGAGCACTGATTGAACTTCATTCGTGGATCGTGTGATTTAGCCCGACACAGCACGGTGTGCATGTGGAAGCGTACAACATGCAGGCAATGTATTGCATGGCGTAAATGGGGGGAAAGGGCACTGCATTGGGTATCTTGTACGAATGGTCTGTGCATGTAACCAACGTATCTGCGTATTGGGTGTACACTTCGCTCCCTCATCGCACAACGTGCATCATAATGGGCAGAAGGAACCGTACAACGGTTCGTCATACGATCGACAGGGCCAGGGCATTCTCGGCACTCACCTGGCACAAGTACGAACTACTGGGAAATTTTAAATATTGTGCTAGTACGTGTATTTCGCAATAATTGAAGTACACTCATATTTGACAATGTGCAATACAGTGTTATCATTGCGAAATGTGCAATGTTCAGTCTTCGACACTCAATTCAGAAATTGTGATAAACTGCAGTCAAATGCACTGAATTTGTCAGTTGGTTTAGTTTTTATTTCCAATTCACATTAGGCCTACATTGTAAAATCAAATACAGTTTTAAAGAGATATACTTCGCGCATTGGACGGACATTAAACGGGAAAATTGCTCCTTGATGTCTCTGTTATATATATACTTTTTTGTCTTTTGAGGAACGTGAAACTGCATTTCTCCTTTGTAATGGCCGCAACCCTATTCTGCATAAATGAAAGTAGTGTGCACGGTCGTACTGTTTAGTTATCGAAGGCAATCCAGAAATCAAGAGTCTGTGGGCATGTGGTTCCATTGTAATGAATCATATTTATGACTCGTACTTCATATTAAACGAGAAAAATCAGAGCTGGGTGTACATCAAACCGAACACATTTTAAAGTGAAGCAAGACTGAGAAAGAGAAAAACTTCACTTGGTTTCAGTGAATAGCGGAAAATGTCAATAACAAACATTCATTTTGATTTGACACATGGGAAATAAGCAATACGTTCTAAAGCAAATTTTTTAACCTATAGTGAGAACGTAGCAAGCATTAAATGAAAAAACAACAGACGATAATATTCTCAAGGTCAAACCGTAAGCATTTTCAGATATAACAAGGGAGCCGGAGGTGCGTTCAGACAAAATGTGCTACCCACCCGCGTCCAAAACCTCAGAAATCTACCCTTCAACAATTTCTATGCCAGAGAGTCAAATGTGCATATTTTTTTTTTCTAACCAATGTGGCAAGCAGAGGGTTGATGGCGTACGGCACATCAAAATTTTCATCCCTATCGGCCTTTAGATGCATGGCGTCACACCGGGTAACTAGGCTTGCCCCTAAATGGCGTCGCCATGAGCGTCAATGGTGATCATTAATGGCGTATTTCGCTATTGTATGCATGCCAAAATAATTATGATACCCTTTTATATAGATGTCGTTTTAAGTGAGTGCTAGTGCTTCTTACACTAGTTGGAGACTAACAACAAAATGACACTGTCACGAAATACAGTAACCCATTTATGACAAGTCTTAAGTATAGGCCTATACCCCGGCAGGTGTCTAAGGGAAACGTGTATAGCAAAATCAGCCTGTCCTCATCGGGTTAAGGTATCCATTGGTCAGATTTAACTGTACATGTTGTATATAATAATCGACTTATGTGATCTTCATGAAAATTCATTCAAATTGGTAGTATGTGTTTGCTGTATGATCTCCAGTTGAGCGTGACATTATACATTAACTATTATTTGATATTGCCCATCTTGCGGGGTTATCCAATGCAATGACTATTAATCCAGTATGGTGCCTATAGTACATGTCCTCGATAATCTACGTCAATTTTCATGTAGGAAGCCCGGGATAGATATAGCCTATCGGCAGGAAATTGAAAGGAATGAACCATTCTGAGTGGACCGAATAATAATGTCAGTGAGAAGGTGCACTGTAGGAGATTAAACATCAACTGAACGAATGAAAAATAATAATAGAGATGCATGTGTAGATTCTACCTTCTTGAATTCAAAACCTATTTTGTGATAACAAAGGACTCCAAATGGCGATAAAAGAGAAAAAATAACAGGCAAACGTCGACGTGACTTTTTTTTTTTGGGGGGGGGCGGGGCGAGAGTAATGTAGAAAACGACCCCTCCCCTCCAAGCGGTCACTCGAACTTTCTGTAAATCACACCACACAACAGAATAATCAGCAAGTTGATTGTGGTCACTCTCTCGAAAGAAGAAGAAGAAAAAGAAGAAGAAGAAGAACCGAAGAGAAGAGTACCGGTTACTGCCTATTAATAGCTTTTATCAAATGAGTTATTGTAGGCTATCTAGGAAGTGACGTGTGACACATCAGGATTTTCTAAAATATCGCAAGTTCGCAAAATCATGCGACCGGGTCAAACGATTCCACGGAGGAGCGCTATTTTGGAAAATGCTGACGTCACACATCTGGTAGTAGAATTATTTTAAACCACGTGAGCAATTCTTGGCCAATATTTTGACAAGATGTTGTCATTTATTTGTTTATTTATTTGAAAAGGCAAACAAAACAATATTCTGAACATCAGCCCACACTTTACAAACAAATCGCAGCAATTTCTTGGAAGAAGACTCTTTTACAGCACTTCTGGATGTAGGCCTTACTTGAAGAATCTCCTCCTTTACAGGTTTCACGAAAAATACTTTCTTGTCTTTGTATGATATGTTATTATGTTATATATACAGTGTATGCATTAATATAAATGTACATGACTAATTTTGTATATGCGTGTGGAGGGGCCGGGCAATCTAGGTGTGGTCTTCGACAATGACCGGTGTTTTATTTCCAAATTTAATCGATTACGGCGAAGATGTAGGACCTAAACTGTTGATTAAAACTTCATGATGATTAAAGTGCTATATGAATAAGATATTACCAAAATGAAACACAATTGATATCAAACCTTGGATGTGCTGTTGTAACAAAGACAAACAAAAAAAAAACAAGACACATTTGTAATTTTGTTTTTGATCGACTGGTTGATTTTTATGGGTGGGATGAGTAGACACTGTGGTGTATATTAGTGGCTACGACTCTTGACATCGAAATGGAGGTCACGAATTCTGGTCCTGCTTGGTGCGCCCTTTATAATATGTTTTCATCCATTGCATGGTGTCCCTCTCGGCCCAGAAGTATAATAATGGCTATAGTTGTTGTTGTTATTTTAAAGATCGAAAGAAGAGAGAGAGAGAGAAATGGGGCCCTATACAAATAATTTGCCCCAGACAGCACTTATAACATAAAACAAACATTATAGATCTTAAAGAGATATAAACAAGAATATTAAATGCATAAGAATATTAAATGCATGGAATATTAAACAAGAATTAAACAAGAATATTAAACAAGAATATTAAATATAGAATAGAATATTAAACAAGAATATTAAACAAGAATATTAAATGCATGGCTATAGTAACGGTAATGGTAATGGCAGAGCCCTTTTGAAGAACAATGCTTATATACACTGTACAGGCTATATACCTTGGGGGGGGGGAGGACCGTGATCAAAGGGTAATTTTCTTTCTGCATATTATACTTGTCTATACAGCCAGTACAAGACTGGTTGCGAGCTTTGCCATAGTCCGTGGTATGTATAATATAGGTGGGTGTAATGGATATAAGTTTCATTTATAGCAGAATTGGGCGGAAAAATACTAATGTCACACCTGCTACTTGTTACTGCTGAATGCTTCATCTATGAGGTGCGTATAAAAAAGGGTAATCAAACTTTGGAGGGCTACTATTATTTTCATAATTGTCAGCTGTGCATGCAGAGCGCAATGTTGGTTACTGTGAGGAAAGGGGAACTTTTCCTCTTTCCATTGATACCTAATTATGCTGACAAATGTCATTTATGATTCAGAATATGAACTTTAAAGACAACAATGACAAATTGCACATTTTCCAAGTCTGCATGTTTATTGTGAAGGAACAATGAATGTCTCACTGCATGGATGAGAACCGTCAATGAAAGTGGTCAAATCATCAGGCCAGCCTGCATGACTGCAGGTTCCTGTAATGGATTTCTTTTAACTTTTATGGTTTATAACCTTCAACATGACCACGTTGTAGATAACTTGGTCCTTCCCGTAAAGGCTAAACCATTACCAATTTTTCTCTCTTCATATTCAAGACATGGTTTGTCGCTGCGAGCTATGTGTTGAATATGAAAAGAGAAAAAATGGACTGTGTGGCCCGGGTGGCCTCCGTGGGAGTGACCAAGTTATCAGACATCAAAGGTTATGGAGCATAAAATGTTAGGAGAAACCCTAAACATAAACCTGCATTTGTGTACAGGCTAGCCTATTTGGCCACTTTTCTTGACAGATCTCATCCATGCAATGAGGCATGCATTGTTCCTTCACAATAACATGCAAACTTTGGGAAAAGTGCAATTTGTCATTGTTGTCTTTAAAGTTTATGTGCTCAGTCATGCATATCATTTTGTCAACATAATTGGGCATCAATGGAAGGAGGAAGAGTTCTTTCCTCACAACTAACATTGTGATCTTCATAGCTGGCAAGTATAAGATAGTATAGCCCTCCAAGATGGATTACCTTCTTTTATACGTACTGTATAGCATAAGCACACCCCTTGAGAATTTCTCACTCGAGGCAATAATGCGTCGGTGATGACAAACAACGCAATTCTTACATAATCCGCGATCAATTAACATCATGACATTATTGTGCGAAAGTTAAAGGTTGGCGTAATTGAACTTTTTACTCTTGATATATATCTATATATCTATATATATATATTATCAAGATATAAAGCGCATTGTGAGAGTTAACAAGTGTGAAATGCGATGTATAAAAACTAGCTAAAATAATCACTTTATATATATATATATATATATATATATATATATATATATATATCTAAAGTATATTTATGAACTTATATGTACAAATATATCATTTTTTGTGGTTTTGCGTGATATCATAAGAACATATTACCATCAAAACCTTACCTTTCAACCAGAAAACGATCGTTATCTTTAAGAATGCATTCACATTGAAATCAAATTTAATGAAGTCATTTGAAAACTTGTAACGCTTGATAAAATCATTCAAGGAGGTCCCATGGCGTAATAAGAATTGGATAGAGACTTATAACATAACGATTGAATTTGTTTAACTCTGTACAGTTACGTTACAGTATCTTTCTTTCTGCAGGTAAAAGGTCAAATCTGATGGCTGTGTCGTGTACATACACGTCTCATAATGTTTCTTTTAATTGACGTTATTTCGATCAAATTTAGTTTTCACATAACATTTTCAAGAATTTGTCGAAATGTACGATATATAGCAATTTTCTATTGTAGTTGGTGGTGGTGGTGAAAGTGGTGGTGTGTGTGTGCGTGCGTGTGTACGTGTGTGTGTGTGTGTGTGTGTGTGTGTGTGCGTGTGTGAGTATGTGTGTGTGTGTATACGAGGTCGTATCGTTACGACATCGATGTGTGAAGGCGAACAGAATGCAGCGGTGTGATCCCTTGAACCCCGATCGAGCTCGGGAAGAGTCGCAACCGGGATTGTGGCCTTCTCAAACTTGTCGGAAGCAACGCCAGAGTCGTCATCTACCTCAACGGCATCGGGACAAACAGCTTGCAATATTGTCGTCACAAATCCGTGGGTTATACACTTGTTTGTTTATTCTGTGTCCATTTCTTCCTCCCCCTCTTTTATTTTTAATTAAAACGGGAGCGGCGTTCTTTCCTTCATCTCTTTCGCGGAGAGACAACTATAAAAAAGTGATCAAACCCGTTTGGGAGGTTAAGTGCGATGTAAGATGCGGTGCGCCATTGATGTGTTTCAGGTATCGCAAAACAATGATTTCGTGATTTCGGCACCGGAGGAATGCAGGCAAGAACGTGGTAAGTTTCACATCTTCATCAGATATCAAAATTGTTCATTTCACTTGGTATTTTCGTTGGTATTTCGTTGGACATTATTTGTGTCATGAGTTGAGGAGGTGGAAAAGGGTGAGGTGCACACATGCAAATTGTACAGTATAATGCATTTAAAAAAACATTTACTTCAGTCAGAGTAACGTTAGCCACAGCAGTGTTGTCCGCTGATGATTATACGGCGAGCTGCATGAGATGACCAAACAGGAGACAATACGTCCCAGTGCTTGTTTGCTTGTTTGTTTGTTCATTTCCATCTGAGAAGATGGCTGGATAGCCCATATTCAGCTACGGTAAGCTGGTCTTCCACGGGGTCCAATGCAATGGTATAAGGATAGCCCCAAGTATGAAAGATATGTACTGTCGTAAATTTGAAGCACAGGATCTTATGCCATGAGTGAAAAATGTACAATGATTCATTTTGTTTTTGTTCATTATATGCACATATGTATCTATTATATCAAGTTGTCTGTATAGAATTATTACCATTCATATCTACCTGCATGTGTATCTATCTATCTTTCTATCTATCTATCTGTCTGTCTACCTATCTTTCTATCTATCTATCTATTTATCTATCTGTCAACTACATTGTATGTCGTATAGCCAGAAAAATTATAATGTTAACTCAATTCTGTCTATTACTATTTAGCTCCATTTTAATGTATATACTAGTATATATATATATATATATATATATATATATATATATATTCGGATTCTTTTTATAGTCTTGTTCAGATGATGTGTTCTTCTGAAGTGCGTGCACCCCTTGCATGATTGCATTTTCATTGTAGGGAAAAGAACCACCAAAGGCTATTAGAAAACTTTATCTCCCTGGAGGAAAATAGTGATTGAAAAACCAGACAAGGATATTGCGCTCAAGTTAGATACTCGTCCTGAGTCGAGTGAAAGTGAATTAACGCTTGACCACAACGATTTATTAATCATGATTCACCATGAATAATTCATAACTTAAAATGATGATTTAGTGTAAATCGATTCTTCACACATTGACAAAGTAGAATTGCCAAATCGAATGCGCAAAAACTTACACATAATGACGTAGATATCATCATTGTTGCAATCATCATTGTCATAATCACTGTGTCTGTAAAAACTATAACTGCTACTTTTTTTCTTCTTCTTGATAATAATTATTGCCATTATCATCATCATCGTTATATCTATTTCTATCATGATGATTGTGGTGTATAATATCCTTGGTAGATATAGTATACACAGTTGTAGTAGTAGTGGTAGTAGTAGTAGTAGTAGTAGTAGTAGTAGTAGTAGTAGTAGTAGTAGTAACATAATCAGTCAATATTTTCATTTTCACAGAAAATAAAAACCGTAGTATAGTTATATATTACGCATCGTCTTAATTGCTATATTGGACGGGAACAATATAGATGAGCCGCAGATTTTGATATTAAAGATTTTGTCGCACTAATTAGATTGATCAAAAACGGGTTGTCTCAATTTTTCCAAAAAAAAAAAAACCAAACATGTTTTTATTGTGCTTTACTGCCAATCAAATATTTTAGCTCTTCCAAGCTTTGGAACTGTACTGTGCATAAAACTGCGGAGTAATGATTCAGAGAACGTCATTTAATATATCCTTATTCTTAAAGTATTATTGATATAATATGCATGGTATTTGATTTGTAATTTATCTCGGTATTTTACGGGTGATCAAAGAGTAAACACACATATTCTGTTCTCTTGGTCGATACATGACAATGCATGAGAGTAATATGGTCAGTGGAAATCTCTTGTAACTTTGATTACGCAGGAGTGTCGGGGTCATCCCACGATACCGACACCCATACAGCCCGCGAGTTCGACATTGAAACAGGCCCATGAGTCATACAGCCCACGAGTTCGACACTAGGCAAATAAAGCCCATGAGTTCGACACTAGGTAAAAACAGTCCACGAGTTCGACAGATACAACACGAGGCATAATGTGTCGGTCTAGTGGGCCTTGTTTGCTCAGTGTCGAACTCATGGGCTGTATGACTCGTGAGCTGTATAATTCGTGGGCTGTATAACTCATGGGCTGTATGACTCGTGGGCTGTATGACTCGTTGGTGTCGGTCTCGTGACGTGTACCCGTAGTGTCGAGGCCACAAATGCTCGCGTATATACTGACAACTCAACTGTGTAGCAAGGAACCAATATTTGCCATCATCTTCCAGTGCATCTGTTTCTCTTCACATTTTCATTCACACAGTAACTGAAATGCAAGACAACTTTATGATACGTGGAAATTCTCATAAAAGTAGCACAAACAAGTAAGGATAGGAGACGCTTCATCTAAATCAGGAAAAAAAAGAAAGTTGACGGATTTTCATCTATCCCCATGATTTACAGTTTAACAGTAATATTCGACTCATGTGCAAAATGCTTAGAAACGATGATGTTAGTACAACTCTCCCGTTGTAAATTTCAGGATTTGGTGGTCCATAATCTGGCTCATACTATAACCCACTTTCCCCAAACAACACTACAATGATTTGACGAGAAAACAACAATACAGATTGATTTGTTGGTTGTTGGTTGTTGTTGTTTTTTTTTCATGATTGTACAAATTGAAAGTTATTGTAAGATTTGTCTACGGTCATGTGGATGCTTGTCAGGTAATTATGATATCATCATCTTTACTAATATGCATAGGACCGAAACATTCGAAATTTTAAAATCCCATGATTTTCTTCCACTATGTCTGATTCTAACAAAACGTCTACCATTTTGTTTGCTTGTTTCTGTTTTACTCGATTTAAGCCAACTTCAATACGGAGTGGAATTCCACTTCCAATTCACGTAACCATTCTGCATCCACTCGAAGTACCCTTATTCTATAACTGTAAAAGAAGAAGAAGAAAAGAGAGGAGAAGAAAAGGGAGAGAGGAGGAGCAGGAGGAGGGAGAAGTGAGATTTCAAATGAGAACCAGATACTTGAGTATGCATCTAATTAGTTTATTACACCTTCGGCTGTTTTACGGCTGGTAACATGCTACTCTCTCTCTCTCTCTCTCCCTTGCTCTATCCCTCTGTCCATAACCCATCCCCTCTTTTCCCCGCCTTCCGTACCTCCCTCGACATCAATCCCCACAACGTTCTCCCGCCCCTCTTTATCTCTCCCTCGGCCGACAGATCGCTATTTGAAAGCCGACAACCGCCTTCCATTCACAGTGTGCCCTGCCGAGCCTTCCAGGAGTGATGGGGCAGCTTCTGAGGGAATTCGGATACGGCTGGGTGGTAGTGGCGGGCCGTTTCATCAGCGGCTTTCTGGAGGTAGGTACGGTGAAGAGCTTCGGGGTTCTACTTCCCGACATGGTGACGGAGTTGGGCACGTCGTCTGGCAAAATTGGGCTCGCCTTCGGACTTTGTCATGGACTTACGTTTGGTCTCGGTAAGCGTATTGTATTTCTTATTATATTCCATTTGGATCCCGTGTGTGGTTGCTTATTGCTTACATAGCCTTCACTGCTTTCGTAGCGGCCATGTAAAGCAGTAATGATGCAAACAATAATCTTCAAATGAAATGTATTGCACTTATAATTTCTTTTCTTTAAAAATGAGTACCGATGTAGATATTAAGAAGAACTATCCTTTGCTCTGGTTTCACATGTATTGGAAAATATTTGACTAAAGGGACAAATTTAAAGTTGATTGTATTTTAAGTAATTCTATCATGGAAGGTTCCACTTAAAGGAAACCAAAGCTCAAAATATGTTCGTAATATGAATGTGGATGGAGTGACAGCAGCAATGCTAGGTGATACACATTTGTGAAAGTTTGAGGAAAATCGAACAATCCGTATAAAAGTTAAATTACATTGAATTTCGGTGCCGTCATAGCTGGATTTGGATTCCATTATACTTCATGACATCTTTATGGACTTATGTTATGGACAACAGTACAACAAAAATAATCCCAATGAATAAAATTCAACAATTTCTCTCTAGCGTAAAGAGCATTTGACTTACCTCTTTCAGAAAGCAGGTGAGACAGTATTACCTGTTGTCAGTAACAAGTCGATGGAATGTGTGTATTTTTTCATGACAAATTAAATTCTGTGGAATTCTCCTTTCTTCATTATTTTCCTTATATTGTTGTCCACAATGATGCCATGAAGTGTAGTAATGTCCTTACACAGGGACGACTGTATTGTAACTTTAATATAGCATTTGAAAGGATTGTCCATTATTTCTCAAACTTTCACTGACATGTGTTCTATTGATATTGCTGCTTTCACTCAATCCACATTAATATGTGGGTTCTGCTTTCCTTTAGAAACTCAATCCACATTTATATTTGGGCTTTGTTTTACTTTAAAAAGCACCAAGATTTTGAATAATGTCACCGATTGTAAAAATAATAATTTGCAGAGAAGACGACAGTCTGCAGGAAATGATTCTTATATGTTGCCCGTTAACATTGCTGTCAAAAAGTTCATACCATAGAGCAGATAAATTTTCACTTCAACAGAGAAAAAGACACCACTCTATTGCTGTTCACAGGGCCACTAACGAGCGCCCTCTATAGAGTAACACGAAGCCGACTTGTTATGGTGCTTGGATCGTGTATATCGACGGTATCTCTTGCCCTGGCATCCTTTGCGGCGAATGGAGACGAAATGGTGGGAGCCCTAAGTTTCACTGGTGAGTGAGTCAAGGAGGTATTTCATACAGACAAAGTTAGTACACATTCACACACAAACAACACAAATACACACACACACACACACACACACACACACACACGAGTGGTATGAAAAGCCATGCTTATGACAATCGAGGACAACAATAAAATTATTGAATGGTGCTCAGAACATTGATACAGTTCTAAACATGAAGTACCACATTGTATAATGTGCCATGTCAAACTACTGTCTGCTAGATTTATCATCAGTGTGTAAATCTTAAAGGAAAAGTATAGTTTTGGTTGAGATGGGGCGTGAGTATTTCTTTTTAGATAATGAAAAACTTCTTATGAAAATTTCATAAGAGGTATAACTTTTTCATATGAAATAGCATAATACTAAAGAGGGGAAAAAAGTTGATTTGATGAAAATCGGTTTTGAACTGGCTGAGATATCCTAACAAAAGGTGGAACACACCTTTTATTAGGATCGCTTTGTTTTGCTTTGTTTTTGGATATCTCAGCCATTTTAAAATCGATTTTTACAAATAAGCTTCGAATTTCTCTTCGAATTGTATGCTTTTAACCATTTCATACAATGGTTTCTAAGTATCTAAAAAAAAAAAAGCTTAGAGCTGAATTCTCACTTCATTCAATACTATGCTATCCCTTTAATCCATCTCCTTCATGAAGTGTTCTTATCCACTGACGTAATTTTCATTTATTATTGAAAGGATGTTGTCATGTTCTTTGATTTTTCTCATTTCTTTTTTTTTTTTCTTTGCTTTTCCTCATTTTTTTTTTCTTGTTTTCTTTCTTACTTCCAGGACTTGGGTACTCTTTGATGAGTTTGCCAACCATTATGGCTCTGAACAAGATTTTTGGGACCCGATTTGCCCTGGCATACGGCATAGCTCAGATCGGGCCGGCGGTGGGTATGATCACTCTTCCCGTCATTACGGAACAAATGTTAGGTCTGTATGGATGGAGAGGGGGGCTCCTTCTCCTCGCAGCCATCAACTTCCATCTGATGATCACGGCAGTGGTGACCCGTGAACCGGAAGACGATCAGGGGATGGGACAACCCCTCGTGAGGGAGGGTAACGACTCGATTCACCTAGAAGAGAGCAATGGCGGAACGCACGCGGTCTCAGATATCGAGCAACACCATCCCACTGAAGTAGGCGCGAAAGCTGAGCCCACAACGTCGTCTGCTCTTCATGCTGATTCCCAACAGCTGGACGGAAGTCGAGCCCCTGAAGAAAAACTCAGGACTGCGTCGAAAAAGTCGATGAAAAGACGAACGTACAAATCATGTGACGATGAGAACAAGGAAATATTGGGAAGCTTTTGCGAAGACAATGGTTACTTTACGTTTAATAATAGCGATTCCCTCGTGAAGGATGAACATGCGCAGGTCCTGAACGACAGAGCGCCATATTTAACCGATACAAGCATAGAAAGAACTCGACTCCTCAGTTCAGTATCCAATAGGACATCACCACAAGATTCTCTATCGTATGTATGCCGTCCCTGTACAACCTTCACGTCGCACGTTCTCACCCTTTGTAAGTCAGCCCTGCTTTGCGTCGTGCGGTTCCTGGACCTCTCCCTGATGAGAGACGAACCTGCCATTGTGTTCCTACAGCTCTCGTTCATGCTGCTGGCTACCGTACACGTCGGCTGGATGATCTTCCTCGTACCACATGCAGTGGTCAAGGGAATTCCCCTTCACAATGCTGTGCTGCTATCGTCCATCGGTGGAGTCGGTAACCTGATCGGCCGCATCTTTCAGGGGCCCGTTGTCGACAGGAATCTGATGACCGGTGTGCAGCTGTCCATTCTGCTATCCGTGGTCAACGCGCTGACATTCGCCGTCGACCCTCTGCTGACCAGTATGCCTGTCCTGAGCGCGAGTGCCTTCGTGGGCGGTATGTGTGCCGGAGCATCGAGTCCACTCATGGTGATCTGTGTCAACGAGACTGTACCAGTGGACAGGTTTGCGAGCGCGGTGGGGTTGATAGCCCTCATGTACGGCATCGGGGAACCACTTGGCGGCTACCTAACAGGTTCATATCTCGATACACTTAGGACTGAAAAAAGACCCCTACATGTATATACATTATATTTTGCAAAAATACAAAATAACACCAGTTTTGCTTTGAGGTACGCTATTAACCCTTCCTGCCATAAATAGAAATGCACCATATGAATGGTTTTGATCTACTAATGTGAGTTTTCTTAATTATTATAGATAAGAACAACGGAAGAGAATAGTAAGCCATATGTTTTATAATAAAAAGTAGTCAGAGTGCAGTTCAAAGATCTCTCCGTGCAAATGACGTTGAGCTTTGCTTATATTCACTGGGAGTGCATGAATCACTAAACTGCTTAGGCCTATGCAGGCAATATTCATAAAATGATTCTAGGTTTTCTTTTTCATCTTACCAATCTCCAAAGTTATCAGCTGCATCTGTTTCACGAAGTGATACCCTCCTTCAAATATTATGCCTTTCAGTTGTGAACTTCACTTTCAATAACTGTTTTAATCCAAGAATAACTGAAAATGCGCGATCCATTAAGCATGGACAAATAAGTGTTCGTTATACGGAGGGATGTCTGTTCATATCATTTCTGTGAATCATAAACAGTGCTGATCAGTTTGTACAAAAATAATAACCAAGAAGAAGGAAAAAGAAAGTACCATTATCTTACTCTTAGCAAACAACAACAAACAAACCCGAACTAACCTTAGCAAAAAATGTGATGCTTACTCATTTGACTGTGTGAAAATACTCTATGTGATATCTTTGATACAACATCGTGAATATTGAGTTCTAGTCTTCATAATTGCATTTTGCTCATTTGAGAATATTGAATTACATGTATTTTCTTGATAATAATTCAAATCCGTCTAAGTTTAATTTTTCGTTGATCACGTGATAATATCACTCACTCTCTCTCTCTCTCTCTTTAAAGAAACTTACATTTTCATATGCTTCATTACGCATGCTTATCATACATTATGTAAAGTAGAGTGAAATGTTAAACATAATGTCGCAGAAAAAAAAGTGCACTTTGAAGTGATAAATTGCATAGGCCTACAATATTTTCATACTTGAGCGAATATCACCTATGGTACCCACAGCTGATTTGAATGTAAACACTATCGACAGACTCAGCAAAGTTTTATGTTAGATGATTCCCATTTCTAGATGTGACAGCGCGACGATCGTAGAAAGTGTAATATTGGTTGTCCGAGTTGGTCATTACATTTCATATTCTTTAATGTTGACTCGTTTCTGTCTTTGTTTTTTTTTCTTTGTGTGTTTACTTTTCTTTGAAGGAATGCTTTCTGACGTGACTCACTCGTACGAGTCTGTCTTTGTGGCGTTCGGCGGCCTGGAGTTTCTTAAAGCATTGCTGCTCGTCATCGTAGCTGTCATGAACCGGAAGAAGAATGGAAAAACCAGAAGTTGACGATTCACTTCCTGTGCGATCATCCGGTACATATACACTTGATATCCTCAGGGCTCTTGAAATAGTTTGATTTGGATGAGGAAGGCTTTATAAAAAATCTTAGAATCTGCCACACTCACTTAGCAACGATTTTGCTCGAACTGTATTCAGTTCCTGTAAAGTGCGTTTGTTTCATATTGTATCAAAGATGAAAAAAAAATATCTTCAACGTTCTGTTTTTAATTCATTCTTTTTCTTGGGGGTAGATACATTTGGAATGGGCTTCCTAAATTTTTTGCAAAATACATGAAAATGTCAACGGCGTTTAAGATTGTGCTCCTTCGACATTCTTAGAGAAATAAACTAAGCGTGTACCTTGATGCAGTGCTCCATTGCTATGTTATGAATAATGCCAAACTATTTGCAGTCTTCTGTCTCATAGACCTCTAAGGAAAATTAACATAACAGCATGATATCTATAGTTGTATATTTTCCGTATGGTTGACTGGTAATAAATGATAAATTAACAGAAATCGATCAAATAACGATGGTGAAATCCGGTGAAGTTCATGTACTAATTTCTACTTTCGTGCAGTCAGCCATTATATTATGACTTCGTAAGTTCATAGGAAATAAAATGCCAGTAGGTTTTCATGATTGAATTCTAGAATAAATGACGTGGCGCCAGCAAACCTAAACATCGGATGAATTATGCTTGTGTGAAGAAACTCTGATCGACAGTAACATTCAGCATCTGTTGATACTGTGAAATCTTTGTATGTAGAATGATACAATATTGTGGTACAAGAATTGTCCCTTTATAACAGAGTATGATTACCAAAAGTCCAAACACAAGCCTGATGAAAGCGCCATTTCAAAGAAGCATGACAAAATTATTTCATGCAATATGGCATGACCTGGAGTGAATATGACTCAACTTTATTTCGTCGACTAATATTCTAATTCTTAAACGACATTATGATGATAACGTAGCAATGTTGATATCTACTGGTTTTATGAAACTGAAGGAAGTTTGCCATGGCTGCTTGTAAACCATCTGCTTCACCTTGCTCGCTTACGGTATCGTGTTTTCACGAAGCAGTTTGTTCAAGGACGAGTATACCATATCGATGGTGAAACCCCCCGTATCATAAATTCTCGAGTGGATTACACACCTAATAAAAGTGGACACGAATGCATAGAAGAAAAAAACTTGTTGGAAAATGCTCTTTCATATCTCATATTTCCTTTCAAGGGAAATGCAATACGCTGTGAATAACGTCGTTTCATCCTATCATTAACCCCAAGGGAATTATGTGCACATGGTACAAGGGTGAGAATCTGAACACCTTGCCCCCCTCCCTCGGAGAAGGGAACGCCAGCTCGCCCAGGTTAGGTGTTATTACTGTCATGGACCTGCGTTCACATTATAAAAACAATGGCGGCAGGTGCATTTCTTTGTGCTCCAGCACCCACGCTGTTGACGAGTCGAGCAATAAACAGAGACCTACTTATTACAGTCTTAAACATAATTATAAAACGGATGGACGTCCGTATAGAAACCGGTGCAAGGAAAATATGTATGATGTTAAGCTTTGAGCGTGTGTATGTGTGTTTAACTTATGTCGTCGCTTCCTCTTTCAGTGTAACATAACTAAATTATTTCGCTTGCAACATGCTCTTACATGGCTTAAGTAGTCAAACTTTAAGTCCATTATTTCTTTAACATCAAATCCTTGTTTGTGGGAGAATGATGTGAGATAGGAGAGAGAAAGTGAAAAATATGATACAAAGAGAGGAGAATTATTAGTGTCAAAATGGTAGTAACCAACCGCTTAAGAAAACCAACAACTCAGCTCTCATCACATGATACTATCATGACGCAGCTCCATGATTTCTCCATAATGCTATTGCTCTTTTATGTTCTCATATAAATATATATATATATATATATATATATATATATACATATATGTATATATATATATTTATACATATATATATATATACATATATATATATATATATATATATATATATATATCTGTGTGTGTCTGTGTGTCTGTGTGTCTGTATCAAGAATTAAGGCGGGGTCAACGCAAGCCTGTGATTAAGAGTAATAACTAACGGCTGAATGACAAATGAGGACATAATTTAAATGTATTGACATTAACAAATATATTTAGAAAGAAACGGAGGTTAATGATGACTTGCTTAAACATAATGCAGTCCAAATATTGCAAGCATCATGACAAAAACATGACAAGGAGAGCCTTCAAGGCACGTTAAGTAGATAATTTCAGAAAACTCTAATATGCATTAATTCACACACGATTTCTATCTTGTGTTGGTACATAATTCCTTGATGGATTCTCAAAATGACATGATTTGTCTAAATAGACGTCTTGGCATTACTTCTTTCCGAGAAGATTGGAACCAAATACTGTAATAACAAAAACCACTGGCGCCTTTTTTATCGTAACCATGTGTTAAATTAGCATCAATATATGAACAAATGCAAGTACACTTGTACAAATTCACTCAACGACAGCGTTACATGGTTTGGCGAGTGACAGATGTTCACATGTGTTTATCTAAAATAAGTCATTATAGAAAGTGTTTTACTCGGATTTTAATACGCAGCTCTTCAGCATTAAAATTATTGATCTCTTCTACATAAGCATTACAGCATGTTAGGATCTATTTCACGGGATCTACAATGTATTTCTATCAGCCTTTGGTAACAATGAAGACATGGTTCTATCCAACAAAAAGAGAACATGATCGAGCTAAAATATTACACTTGTCAAATGAGATAGGGACATTAGCGCGCACGAAAATCCAAAAGTTACAAACTTATAAATAATGATAGCATTCACTTTGACCACAACGGTACAGACTCTTCGCACTGTTGCTGTGTATGTCCCGCATGTACATACAGTAAAGTGCGGAATAGGGACATGATTACTACAATACTTGTGTGATGATGATAATCTAAACATTAATGTATATTTCAGTAAATTGACTGCGACTCTTTCGAATTGCCATATGCTGTCCAAAATATGTTACCATTCCATTAGCTCCAAAACTCACGGAAAGATACTTTTTCAGAGGCGCAGATGGCTTTAAAGGTAGGGAATCCCATTTGCATGCCTTAAATGAAGAGATGTATAAATACAAAGGTATGTTGAAGAGAGTATCATTTTAGAAACTCCCATAAAGTATTGAAAGTGGAAGGTTACATTTAGTACATTTTTATTGACCGTTAGATATTAAATTGAATTTTTTTCGGGGCTCACCATAAATTCCAATACATTACTAGGCTACCTTTGCAGACCCAGGCACTGCATGTGTGTCCATCATGTATATTTTGTGAAGAAAGTTCATCAAAACTTACAAACATTTCTATACATTCTTGCCACACACTCTATATATTACATCAGCTCTTATACTTTTAGATTTGTGTTTATAGATAAAAAATACAGAAGACTGCAACAAAAAGGCTTAAGTGTGGCTGACACACAGAAATACTGAGTAGTTGAGTTTTGTGCATTATTCAAATTGTAGATAACTGTTGACTTCCAAATTTCTCAGCAGTGGACTAAACAAGTCCCCTGAGGTTCATATTTAATGTTTTGCTGCATTTTGGGAGGTCTGTGAAAGGTACCCCCTACCTTTAAGCCACCGCTCATTGAAACAAAACAAAACTAAACAAAACATAGAAGATGATTCATTTTTCATAGTGATTATCGTAAATCCGTGACATATTGCGCAATAAGCTAGTTCACGTCACAGTTCCAATCTGAGCATGCGTAGACAAAGGCCATTGCAGATGTTCTCTTGAAATGGATTTGCAACTAAGGTGTTCAAATCTGGCTTCATGACAACTGTGTTATAAATGAACCAGGTGCAGATTGGTATTTACAGGTGAATGTGCATTCTTTTCAGCAACATTAACAAAGGCCATTTATGCAGCACTGATATGTAATTTACCACTTCCTGCATGACTGTTTTCAACTGTTCTTCTTGAAGACTATTCCATGTTTTGCAAAGTCTGTGGTTGGAGAGGTCACTGCAGATTAGTGCTAACTGTGCTGGCTTATATTCTCAAACTCAAGAGTACTCCAAAATAACAATTAAAGTTGAAGGCATACAGTGCTGTGCTACAACATGTAAATGTGGGTGGGGGAGAGGGTGAAGCGGAATTGAAACACTGTCTACCCCAAACTGGCCTGTCTTGTGAAATACAATACGGAAACATAATATGACTGATTTAAATGCTTTAGTTATCCATATCATGGGCAAGTGGTAACGAATATAACACAGGATAAATGTAGACTAAGTACTCATACATATTGCTTTGAATACGTAGCAGTAATGTACGAAGTTGAGACTTCCAGATTTCAGATGAAATGGGGCAGCTATACAATCAAAGAGATTTTAAATCTCTTTGTATACAATAAAGGTTGGTACCCGTAATTAAGGTGCACCATAAACGGTAGTATCATAATCGGCAATGAAACTCTCGACTGGTCCTGTTATCACAACAACCTGGGATGGATTAGCAAATCATTCATTTCCCCCCTTCATTTCCATCGTTGTTTAGTTTGGCGATTGTAGCAGTCTTAACGAGCTTATATGCGACATATTTTATATTGGAAAGGAAGAACATGCTCAAAACAAACATGTACAGCTTCAACAGCATAGATTAAAATTTCATTCTGAATGCGAAACAAACTTGCCAAACAACACAACGTTATAGATACATTTAAAGTGTAAAAATATATTAATATCAACAGCCGTGACATTTTGGACATTTGTAGGCATATATTTTCTAATATTGTTCAACCATTTACAAACATAATGTCATTACACTTGATGTCATATATAATTGCCTTCACCGTTCTTACACAATGAGTTATGACGTTTTATGAGACAAAATAGTAATAAGACAATTCTTTGACATCTCTGCTCAAAAACAAACAGTATTTCTATCACAGAATATATATTATACTCTTCATAATTCCATCATATTATCATCTTGCATGTTAGGCAACCACAATAGATTATGCTGTCACCGGATGTAAATACAGTACTTTTATATGCCAGATGATCGACATAATATTCAAGCGCATAGTGTAGATGCCTGAGGGTAAAGACCCCCATTTTCAATCTTTCGTATCACAAAATACAGATAGTGAAAGACCACAAGTTTAACTGGAATAAAGGGTTAAAGCAGTAACTGTATTTCCGTTAACTATGCAACACTGAAGGCACTTTATCTACAAGGACGACTGACAACAATCGTAACGTTTGATGTGTTCCCCACATAGCTGAGACCTACACCACATGTAATCCACGTTGGTATAAATGTCGTTCTATGCAGACACAATACTAGTAAAATGTACACGTATACACCTGGTAAATGTACATTTTCTAGTTTCTTCCTGGCACTTTGAAAGTCCTTCTTAATTGGTTCTTACATCTTTACCATTTACCTACTACATTGCACTTCCTGAGTGTAAATGAAAAAGACAAAGGGTATGCATAAATTTGTATGTGTTTGCCGGGATTTGATACACGATGGTTCCAATTTGTCAAGTGTTTACGTTTACTGCATGACAGGCTACAACTCACGGGACTAGAAATATCCAACAAGGTAAACTTACCTCTAAACATTAAGATTTGCGTAAGCAGTTTGTATGTAACCAATATAATTGCGTCTCATCTATGGTCATGCGCATTTCCAGAACTCCAGCACCGGAGTAGCTATATCGATAGCGCCTACCAATAGAGGCCAAGTCTTTTACATACGATGAGGGGGTAATCCAAGGGCCAGTGTACTGCTACTGACAAACTAGTAAACCTTCAGAAATGACTGCTTGGCCGTTCTGCACAGTCCCTCCACTTCCTGGTCTTCTGGCAGGCAGTTACCAGCAACCCTAAAACAGAGGAGGAAAACCATCAAATTTTGGTCGAGTTCAAAAGTGGTTTATCTTCCTGTAGCCTGTTTTATGAAGAGTTATAATCGATTATATAGTTGATTTCTATCATAAGTCTATGGCACCCTGTGTGGTAAGGAAATTTATAATCGATTGTATATTTTGATAAAATGGGGCCCTGTTTCTGAACTACTCATAATCATATACCGTACGCATCAATATCGTACCTTTAAAGCTCCTTTAAAATTTTATACATTTCGTACTTCGATTTTGTATATTCTAAAGGGAACATTATATCGTGTGGAAATTGGGAATAATACTGCTGTAAAAATGAACTTAAATGCAAAAAGCGGAAAAGGTCTCAGAACAAGTTCTTTAGTAAATGGAATCATATTACAACTATGAAGAATCACACTATCGACCTTTTTTTTTCTGCCTGTGACTAGATTTATCAGGTTTGGTTTCAAAGCGCCACACAGAAACTCTTGTCATATTTGACAAGATCATTTATGCCGTCAATATCGCTTATATAATTCGAATCCAAAGGGACCAGAGAAAATTACTCCTTTTTACATGTGAATTTCTACTTACACAATAGAATTAATATTATGTTCATATCCATATTATGAGGTAGAATATTTCTTCAACCGAGGCAATTGTTCGACTTATGCAGGGCTGATTTTTGGAGAGTTTGGCTATATATATTCACATAGACATGTAACATTTATTTCCTTCACCAAGTAACATGCATTCAACACGCATTTGTGGTATTTATGACGACGTATCCAAGATATGTAGATATGAAGAGTACAATTATATACATATAAGAATACCTGAATTCTCTGAGAGACGTCATTCCCTCAAGTGCTGACAGGAGCGCCATGAAACCTTTACCGCAGGGCTTCAGGTGAAACAGTTCTATGACCTCGATGTGTTGCAAGGATGTGACGGCTCGTGTGAATGACTGAATGGTCGCTAAGCGCACGGAGAGGGCATCTTTGGCTATTTAGACATTGAGGTAGAAAAGAAAAACAGGCGGACATTTGCAAACATGGCATCATGAAGTATTACTATCCACACGAAAACGAGCCACCTGATGTCAGAGAACAGCACTGATATGTCCTACTAAGAAAAAAAAACATATAAAATTGAGACATTTTTGAATCACTTAATTTAGCAAACTTCAAATAAGACTCTACAAAGTACAGCCTAGAAATTGGTTCAAGACAAAAACAATATACTGGTATACTAAAATCTACTTTACTGCTCCAAAGGTAACTCTTTTATCAAACTGCATTTCGTTAACGGAAGTAAGCACTCATTCTTCCTGAACAGGATATGTCTCTACGTATTAAACAATAGAAAGGAATGATCCACGGACCACATACATAATGCAATCAAGTTGCATCAGTTGGAATCGCTATGAATCACTTGAAAATGCTATGTTAGTACCAGTTCATCTTTGCATATAAAACTGTCTTTCAGAGTCCAAGGGTACTAATATTAGAGGTCAAAGGTTCAGACTCTTTGCCTGTTCGAAAGAAAAACTGATGCAACAATTGAATGCCTTAAAGTTTCTGCCGATGATGTATAACTGAATTTATACTTACTGGGCTCCTCATCAACTTTGCCAGTGAGTGAAAGCGAGATCAGTTTTGGAAGATGTCCAAGTGTTGATGTGATGCTCTTGACGAGCTCATCCCCATTTCGATGCTTGTAGAGGCCCAGGTGTGTCAGTGATCGTACAAACTTGATCTTGGCGGCCAAACGTTTTATGCCACCATCACTGACACCACGTAGGTCGAGTCGAAGACGGCCTAGATGGGGACAGGAGAGAAGTCCATCACCGATCTCAGCAGCAGCGGAGTCATCCAGGGGGTTATCGTTGAGGTCAATAACCTCCATCATGGGAAATCCACGAAGTCGCGCGCCGAAGTCAGCCAGCGTCTGTGGCTCCATTTGCTCGGAGTTCAGGTAGATGCGCCGAAGATTTGGAAGATCTGGTAGGATGGAAACGAAACTGCTGTTCACCACGTTACCGCTGACGTCAAGATGTTTCAGATTGGGCTTATCATGGAGCACTCTGGCAAGAAGACTCATGTGGCTCGACGGAATGTTGTTGCGACTGAGATCCAGCTTCACCAGCTTCCTCCAGTCCGGCGACTCCATAGACTCAAAGAGATCTCTCCACTTCTTACATTCTTGAGATATGCCTGTTATGACAAGCGTTTTCACAGAACAGTACCTTAGTCCATTAAGCACCACATTAAGGTAGATTGAGTTAACTTGCCACTTTTTCAACTCTTCTTTCACTGGAAGGTAGGCCAAAAACTGATTATCAGACAGGTGATCAATGTACTCAAACTCATCTGGATTCCTCTTTGTCAGCTTCTGTCGAATTGTCGACCAACTTGTCTCATTTAACGACAGATGATTGACCTTCTGAAAAAAGTCTCTCTTCACCTGGGGTAGGAAGTCTCTGAGCAGGCGAAATTGGTCGTCAAACATTCTGTTCATGTGTATGATTTCCAATGCGTCCACATTAAGACGAGCGTTCGTCGAAATAAGGGCCTCGGCAGGACTATCGTGGCATGTGCTCCTGCTGTCCACTTCATCGCGCGATGACGGTTGGGCATCTGTGGTCGTGGTCTCCGGAAAGAGGGTCCCTCGACTGCGACGCCTGTCGGGGCTGTCATTGCTGATAATCTTAGTTGGGTCAGAGTGCTGAAGGAGGTAACCCAGCGTCTTGGCTGTACGTTGCGTGGGAGAGAACAGCCGAATATTACTGAACAGTGGTTGCAGGCATTCGTTGAATTTCCCTTCGCACTGGCTCTCATAATTGAGATTCAAACAGAGTTCCGCTATTTCCTGGACCCTTCTACATTCATGGATGTGCAGTTGCCCATTCCAGTATTTCTGAAAAGATTGTCCCTCCTCGTCGACTATCAATCTTACAACACGGGGAATGACTTCGTTTGCTGTTTCCATCGACTGGCCACATGCAAACATAAGGACATTGCCTAGATCGCAGACTCGTTGGACGGAATTCGCCATCTCCAGGTAATATTGGACTATATCCAGTTCTCCCTGCTTCACAAGTCTCGCCAAATATCTTCCAGCAAACATTTCCTGCACAGTCTTGAGAACAAAGGATATCAGTCTTAGTTCAGCTTCATCTTCCCACGGATCCGCATTGACATCATCATCTCTAGTCAGCAACCCAGCCAAGCATCCTTTCTCAATCACCTCACGAGGAGACTTGCAACATTTGGTGAAATCGTCTTCGCTGAAGAGCAGTTCCCCGTCCATTTCTCTGAAGAAACCCATCAAAGCAACCTTCCCAAGTTGGTCGAAGAGAAACTCCTCACTCATGATTGAGATACGATCTTTACTTGAATCGCTGAGAGGAGACTGGGCACCTCCAACTACTTTTGGTTTTGCAAGTTCATGCTGGAAGAAGCACTTCACTAGTCTTTCAAACAGAGCTGTGTATGTAGACAGCTTGCCAAAGTCGATTCCATCCGTTCGTTTTGCCACTTGACAAAAAGCACAAAGAAGCAGTGGAACAGACGCGACTTCACTCAGCAGATTATTTCCATCCAGATATGCATACAGGTTGGTGCCAATCTGTTGCCGCGTTCCTGTGAAGGTGTTGTGGATATATTCTTCCACATGCTTCTGTGTGAACCCGGTGACTTCCAAGTGCTTAAACTCGCCAAACTCCTGGAAGTCGTCCAGTCTCCCGGGACGAGTTGTAACTAGCACAGGAAGCTCGATGAACTCCTCATTGCGGAGCATGCCGACGATATTTCCGGCGTCATCGCCTTCGAGACCCTTTCCTGGGAACTCGTCGTAGCCGTCTAGAAGAATAAAGACGCTCTCGGCATTCTCGTGGCAAATCTGCTCAACTTCTCGAGCACTTATCCTAGCATCTCGAGGAAGACAATGCTTCACAATGGACTCCCCGAGGTTACTTTGGAAAGTCAATTTC
Organism: Diadema setosum; assembly: GCF_964275005.1. Classification (NCBI taxonomy): domain Eukaryota; kingdom Metazoa; phylum Echinodermata; class Echinoidea; order Diadematoida; family Diadematidae; genus Diadema; species Diadema setosum. Next base: position 11,139,699 of record NC_092695.1, read on the forward strand.
CGCATCGGCAAGTAGAAAACCAACTTGCATTTGCCTAGAACAGAGCCTGCTACCTGCCTACACCAGTCAGACAGGAGCTTAATCATGAGTGTGGTTTTCCCACTACCGGCTTTGCCCCTCACGACGAAGCGAGTTGTAGATAACTCCCAGGACCCATCGGAAACGGTTTCCGTCAGAATGTCGTTATAGGAGTCAAGAGGATACCTGACTGGTATGTCCGGACCACTGACGTGAAGGACGAGTTGAACAGATATGAAAATTGCATCGATCTGAATGTAGCTTGTCTTTGCCCATGGGATTAGAGGAACTCGTAATAGCTTCGACTTGGCGTATGAGATCAGTTGGTTTCTGATAGGTGCTATTTCAGGTCCATAAATTCCTCTTGGTGCTGTTTGAAAGTCAAAGACAAAGTGGGTGATCATGATAACAATAATATTCCGTTCTGAGAAACGCAAGTCATAAGATTTTTCAATGAATTCAACAAATTTCAATATTCATATATTACTAACATCATCAATAAGTTTGAAAAGATCAGTTTTTGGTACAGACTTAAATCTATCGAAATCTTTGTAGAGGGAGCTTGTTCGGTAATAATGGTGTCATTTTCCTAAAGCCTTATCACCGGATGTCTTGAATTTCACACTTATTCTAGAGAGGAGATACTTTGACTTTGATTACGACCAGGCTGATATGGCGATGAGTTCACTGAGATAGGCAGGGGCATTGCTATGAAGACACTTACAAACCTCAAGCTTGGTACTTGAACATACGCAGTATATTCCTCTACACGATTATAGTTTTCATATATAAGAGTATAATATCATTATACGTATAAGTAATATAGCATATTTCTATGCTTATGATGCAACTTTTTTTTTTTTAATTTAGAGTCATAATGATTTGAATATATGAATTTCTTTGTACGTAAACAGCCAACATAATTCCTGGAAAACTTCATATACGATATAACCACTGAGTATTTGATTTAAAAAGTCTGAATATTACTCTGCTGGATATTTCTGAATCTCAGCATGTATTACACTGTACGACATGACATAACCACTGGCAACTTACATTCTTTCAGAACCTCTCGGGCTAAATGTCCTAGTTCACATCTTTGGAGGGCGGTGGTCAGAGCTTGCCTTTGGTCGGCTTCCGGGCAGTTTTTCTTCCAGTCACAAAGCATTTTGTATGTTCCCGTGCTGGCAGCACCCGAGAACCAGTTTTCCCGCTCATACTTGGACAGTGCCGCCTCGCGGATGTCCAGCCACAGCCCAAGCTTCCGCCATCCATCCACGTCAATCTTCTCCGCAAGGTCCGAGAGCTCGAGTTCAGTGACTTGACGTCCATTCTCCGACGACGTCATCTCGGCCTGCAATAAGACATCATATATTATAGTATACTATATTTTTCATTGAAAATCTCAGAAGTGTTGGACATGTTAGAATCTTGACAGGGTTCCTCTCAAGAGTGTTCATTGCTGAGTTGGTCAACAATGAATGGTCAGCCATTGACACCTGCAGTGACTATGGTTAGCAATGGTACTAATACCCTACAACACTTGGGGGTTTAAAAACATACACACTAATTATCTTTCAAAGTTAAAAAAAAAAAAAATCAGTCACGGCTCAAATGAGACGTTATTTTCCTATTGAACATTCGACATCAGATGGTATATACATAGGCCTATTTATATATATATATTTTTTCTTTTTTTTTAAAGTAGGGATAAGCGTCCGCTTTTCTTTTCTCTTCTTGTTTTGGCACTCAGGTTTGGCGCTAAACCCTTGTTGAATTTTAATCTGGTACATGAAATTAGGGTTTACAACTTATTCAAGCACTTTCCTGTCTTACTTCTCGAAAAACATCTTTTAGTGGAGCCATTCATACAATATAAAAGAGCTATTCAAATCAAGAATTATTCGACGGTCAATGACGACGTCAGCTACTCAAAACAATTTCGGCTACACATCACAGAATGATGCAGGCCGGGAGCGTAAGGAGTACATACACTTCTTCTCATATCACAGATCACGACTGTGATTTTTTTTTTTTATCTTATCAATCTTTTGTTTTTGTCTTTGTTTTTGAGATACAGTCAACCTCACCTAAGTCGAATCGAAAGGGACAGGAGAACATCTTTCAGCTTACATGTATGTGAATTTCGACTTACACAATATGATTTACACATGTCTACATAATCTATCCGAGGTAAAATCTTTCTTCGCTTTAATAGCCAATATTTCGCCACGTGCGGAGACGAATTAGGCAGGTTTGACTGTACATCAACAGCTATACACAATGCTTTTATACTCATAGATGTCTTTAACAGGATAAGACAATATTATTCAACAGAAATGATGATGCTACTACATTACTTGTAGTACATTATCATAATGATGACATACAGTCAATTCTAAAGTAGACTACAAAAATATCAAAGATGCAGCAGGGACATGATGACAGGGCAATATCGCTTTGGGTATATTGTACCTCCATCAAAGATTATTAAACGTTAAAATTCTACACAATAACAACGACGAACGTAAAATAAACCAGACTTTTTTTCGCTCAAAACATTTTGATGCACTCAACGATATCCAAATCCAATTAAAATCAATGTAGAAATTTATCGAGAATATATATATATATATATATACATATATATTTCAATCGAATATATCCCATTAGAGTTTATTTTTGTCACGGATATCATTTGAAATTATAGTTTTTCCTCCATCGCTTTCATTTCAAGCTTTGAATAGACTGATATGAATTATTGTGTACATGCACGAATACAAATATTTATGCATGCTATCATTTAAATTCACTGTCAAAGAGGTACCCTCAAATATCAATAGGATTAAAGTCGAAACGTAGGTAAACAACCAAGTGAGTGGCAGTAAACCATGCTACCATAGATCATTGTTAACTATGCTGCCCTACTTTGGCAAAAGGAAGCAAGTGACAACAGTGACATTTCTCGCAAAAGAGGAAAATGTGTCTGTCATTTACACTGACGTCAATGGACTATCATGATGTCTTATCTAACATATCTCTTAGTAGGATGAGTGTTTCTGCATGAAATTTGGCCTGGAAGAAGAGCTCATTATGTGAATTATGAAAACATCAACAACTCATTCGGATGGTATGTCACTTGCTTCCTTTTGCCAAAGTAGGGCAGTATGGCTGCAATAAACCGTTTTTTGCATACCATACTTTGTCACACTGTGTACGAAGGAGAGACGCACTGCAAACATTAATCATAATGATGTCCACAAGTAACAACAGTAAGAAATGTTGTTACTTGTTTTTTTGGCTGTATGGATACGGGCTAGTCTCGTACTATCGTACATGTACGTGTATTATAATCTTTGTGACTGACAGAATTGGAATTGTAAGTAACTGTAACTCTCTGTCTCTATGCATCGTGTACATTGTACGGTCGATGCCATTTTCAAAAGATCCTTAGAGCGGTGTATATACTGTAGATTACAAAATCAGTAATGGAAGTCTCGTGGTTAGGGGCCGCCTAAAATTAATGTGAGGCAGAAGTGTGTCTGGCTTCCCGCCCATCAGGGATGCTATTTGCAACCCCAAGGACAACTGTTATCGTTCATACATCTTAGTTTCAAGACAATTTACTTCCACTAAATTATATGATTAGCGGTGTCCAGGCAACAGCGGCTAAGATCTGAGGAGCGCGACTTTGAGGGCGTGTCGAATTGATTTCGCGGGGGACTTGAAACCTCAAGTCGCAACTATCACTTTAATACGTCAAGATCACTGAGCCGCGAGAAGGAGACATACGTAACTCATTCGTGTAATTGTGTCGAAATATAGTGCATGGTGTTATTCAAGCAACTTTGAAAAAGTAACAGGGCGTGATTCAAAAGAAATATCCCGAAAGCCGCCAGGTTTCCGCGACTATATACAAGCCAACACGTCTCATCTTTCACTATCATTCTGAATGATCACTAGATCATGACTAGGCCCACCATCACCCATCACAACTGCTCCCACGTCACACACGGGGTTGCAGCCAAATTAGCCCCGACAAAGCTCATACATATCTTGTAATTAAAGAAACAGGTCGAGAAAATAATTGTCTCCCAGCCCAGTAACTGAGAAGCGTCTTGTATTTTGGCGTTATCTTCCAAAGTATCAAACTGCAAGAATCATTTAATTTTAGATTTGACACGGAGGTCAGAATCGTGACTCATTGCATAAGTATGTAAACACAACATAATAGGACTGCATGTCACGATACGTGAGTGGTACTCTCAATTTGTTTGAATATGAAATGTTGTGAATGTACCAGCGTGGTCATGAAAATACGCTTATGAGGGCATGGGGGGAAAAGTAAACGAGGTCCCTACGTGTACTTACGTGAGACCCAAGTGTTATAATTGTTTGTCAATGCCGGATCGATGACTTTTGTGTCCCTGTAGTAGTCGATTACGACACCGAGTTGTCTTAGATTTTAAATTTTCTATCACAAAATCATTTTTTTTTAATCATTATAGGCAGACGGGGAAAGGTCAGGGCAACTGAGTTATTCTATCTATGTGCAAAACAACGTGAGACATGGTTAATCTGCGATAAAAGTACAATTTTGTATGTCTCGCTGCTGCGACGATCCACTTCTATAATGAAAGAAGTATACAGTATAGGCATAATTGTATGTCCACCCAGGGAGGTGAGACTCACCTCCCTGGTCCACCTCAAAGACACCAACCCCTTTAACTGAAATCTGACGAGACTGCCGAGATGACGCGGAAGTGTGAATTTTGGATGAAATGCATGTTAGAAATCCATTATCATTCACTTTTAACGTAATGATGAAAGCAGGCGTTGGATTGAATTATACCTGACCCTTCACGGTCCATTTCTTCCCCTAGGACACGGAGCGGATACAGGCATACCGCCGTTGTGCGGGTAAATAGTGTGCGGCACACTTCCGGGTGCAAAGCGAGTGCGAACGTGGTGAACAGCCCCGCACGTCCTGAATGGAATGGGTGACTTGTACATGGGAGCAACGGGTGGAACCTAATGCATGTACAATGCATTGGATAGCTGCACATTGTTGCAAATGAGTAACTGGGAATACCTAATTACGTGACTCTTACATGATAATTCTGCATGAAAACAATCAAAAATATTGCCACAGCAGGGGCCCATATTCCCAAATACACTACAGCAAACGTCCGGCAGGTGTGAACAGTATCATAATTGTATTGCCACGCTGCAGGCAGGGATCACTTTCAACCAACTTACATCTTTTGGATGTGATCATCAGGTGATTCATAGGTCTAAAATACGAGGTTTCACACTCACTCAGTCATTTCCACGATGTTTGGTCACGTCCATTCAGCTAAAAACACCACAGGATCGAATGCTCAAGAGCAACTTGTTGGCCCCTCATAACGTCGAAACTTAACAGAGTTAAGTATCATGCATTTCAAAAGCTACACGCACAAGAATGCAACATACACATTATGCACATACACACTAACTACACACAACGCTGGAGAGGGCTCGCAGCCCTATTCAGCGCACTAGCTGCTTTACTAGTGAGGCAGGAAAGGGGCAGAAGTGGACTGCCCTATTATTAAACACGGCTTTGTAGACAAAAAGCTCGAGAATCAATGAACGGTGATGTCATTATTAGTTGACAACAGAAAACGGCTTACAGAGTCGCGTAAAAATACCTGTAACTGCTCACGCACAATCTCTCCCCTGCCTACAGATAAGAGCTACGGAGCCAGAGAGAGGGAGAAGTATAAAGATTCTGAACTTTTTTTTACGCATTGGGAGATATTATGTGTGATATTATTGGTATAATTATGTTTGTTGGTTTTTTTTTTTGATGATCATTTTGTTTATTTTTCTGTTTGACCCAAGAACAAAAAGCACAAAATCAGCCAATAATATACATTAACATCAAACATATCATATCTATCGGCAGTAAATCAGTCATCAAACATATCATTCACTTATCTAATTTCATTTATTTCATTTCCATTTACACATAAATTTACACATGGTACCAATAGATTGTGCTTATTATGAACAGGATAATGGCATACAGACATCCCCTTCCAGAAATCATACCTGCTAAGAGAGGACCATCAATTAATTATCAGGTGACAATAATTGTCATTCCCAAGTGTTTTATGATCCTAAAAAGTGAAGAAAACATTTAGCAGGCTATAATTTAGACTTAATAATATTTGGTTCATGATACTTTGTTTACCCCCCCCCCCCCCGAAAAAAAAAAAGAGATCAGACATGGGAGCGTTAACTTGCGTCAATTTGCGTACACGGACAATTTTGACGGAAGTACTATTCCAGTAGAGACTAGTCGTATAGGTTTTGAGAAGAGAATGTCGTAAAATTTGCGAAAAAGAAAGTCACAGTGCTTGTCACTTGTACATCACAATTAAGTACTCCCACGACATGTGGTCAAAGAAACTGTCCTTAGGATGAAACTGCATGGCGTATAAGATAATATTGATGGACACAACAAAGTATTGGAGCGTGGGTCTACGCATTACGAGGGAAGAGATGATTGACATGCGGTGAACTATTCTTCCGAATTTAGCTGACATTTTACGAAGCTCCAACTCCCTCATATCCAAAGCTCGGATGTGGTTTCCTTTCATGAGAGAAAGCGAGAGGAGTTCTAGTGGTTCTCATATTATGTCTGGGGATTCCATCGGATGGCTGCTTGTTGTTTAATATATACGCCTTCGACAATACTGTCATCATTAATTAGAAAACAGGGAAAGTAAACGTTCTCGTGATCATCTGTAGAAACCATAATGATTGCATCACAGGAAATTCGTTGTCATGTTGTTTGACTTGTGGCACTCACTTAGCAACTCAAACTAGCAAATGACTTGAAAATCCCGTTAGAAAAAAAAAACACCATAATAATGATAATTATTAAAAAAAAAAGAAATGAGGCGATTAATGGTAAGCCGTAGTAACGACTTAACTGAAGCATAATAGTATTGCAGTCATATCCTGAAGCATAATAGTACTGCAGTCATATCCAGAACAGATATTATTATGTTTGAGTTTGTGTGAAGATGCCTTTATTTATGAATATTTTCCTGCAATCACCCTGTCAGTTTGGGTTGTGCAAGGCGCCAGACAGATTTTATCTTTTATCTATAAAGTAAATGGAAACAGCAGTTGATGACATCGTGGTATGTGTAGAAAGACTGAGTCATGACAAGAACCCGTGACTGGAAAAAAAAAAATCTCTATATCTCTAAGCTTAACACAACGCCAGTGCCCCATTTTAATGCTGTAAATCCCGTTTGTCGATGATGGCAAAAATAAAAAATCCCGCACTGGCCAAATTACCAACTGTCAGTATCACAATACAATAACTTGTAGTGATGCTCTTGCAGCACAGATGAACGTCACTTGCATTTCATTTTTTTTTTTTTTTTAGGAGGTGTATTTTAAGCTTATGTTGTATAACAACATGACTGTGCAAATAATTTGTGAAATAAAGGCAAATGGCACCAAAGTTCTAATCATCTGCGGGTACTTTAATGGTTATACATTTGTTTTCTCTTTGACAAAAAAATGAAAGCAATGTAAATATCGAAGGCGAAGGATTTCAAACACGCCCTTCAAAGAGAGTGTCAACTGCGTACACTCATTGTAATCTCCTTGTGTCACGCTATTTATCTAATATATCTCATTGATAATTATGTGCGTACACTGATGTGTTTTATGCATACATGATTTAAAATTTCTTCCCTCTCTCTCTCTCTCTCTCTCTCTTTCTTTCTTTCTCTCTCATATATACATATATATACATGTATATATATATATATGTGTGTGTGTGCGTGTGTGTGTTTGTGAGTTAATACTAATTCGCAACTCTATTTTTTTAAACATCATATAAACACAACAATATATATATATATATATATATATATATATATATATATATATATATACATATACATATATATCGTGATGTTATGAAATGTAAAACTATTAATATATAATAATATATACGTGTCCAAGAATTCTCTTGTCCACGAATGTCCCCGCGCTGAGAAAGTTTTACTTTAAAAATCTAAGGTGATGAGAGAAGAATCATATTTTAAAACACAAGACGTCGATGCTTGTTAACTTCTTTGTATTCTTAAGCTTCTAAGCTCACTCTCAGTGGACAAATTATGACGACATACTTATATGACGCACTTAGCAGTTTATCCATAACTATCTTATATTGCTGATTTACTACGAACACTCCAAGCAAAGAACTTGATGTATTCAAGGGTATTATGGCCAACGCAATTAGTAGACAAGTGGTGCGTACTTTGTTGATTGGATAGGGCTGAGGTGTAAGGTTAGCTGCCGATAAACACGACCCGACATCGGTAGTAACCTGGTGTTACTCGAACGCCTTCGCTTTAGGAAGTAGATGGACAGGACGGTGCAGCTGCTCGAAAGACGTCACTTCGATAGAGTGGACAAACGCTAAAGGGCGCGAAAACGCACGGGCGATGGTAAGACGCTCCGCTCCCAAGACGCGCTGTTCTCACCCCCTCCAGGAGTTGATATTTTGAGTATCTTCTGTTGGTGATTCCTTAGGCTTTGTTTTTAATATTTTTCTCTTTTTGTGTTTTAAGAAAGCATGCAAGGAATTTCAAATAAATGATATGAGTAAAATTTGAATTGCACCCTGCATGTGTTGAGGCCCCGTCTCTGCCCGGTTGAAAACAAATATAATATTGATATCGATAGTGATATTTTCTGGTGTTAAGTGAAGAGCAAAGAACAAATCCCTTTATATGGGATGTTTGAGCAGAACGCACGTGCATCAGCAGAACACTTGACCTATCCAGTATTATATAGATGATGACTGACGGGGGAGGGAACATACCGAATGTTCCACCCGAAGGGTTTGAAATGCTTTTGAGGCAGGTTATAAGTCCCGAGACGAAGTCGAGGGACTTAAAGCCTCCCGAAATAGCATTTCAAACCCTGAGGGTGGAACGTTTGGTACATGTTCCCGACAACAAAAGTCATTATCTGTTATATTATATGGGTTAGTCAAATGTATAGGCAAATTTATCCTATCGATTGCGTGAAAAATATGATGGTTCAATCGTTTGGTATAGTTTGTCATTAATTTTGTTACGTGAAAATGTTTTCCCATGGGAGAACATTACAAAAATGTTCTGCCCATGGGCGAACATAACCAATGTGCCTCCATTACGTGACTGTGTTTAGCCAATCACTAACCGGTATTTGACTAACTCATTTAATATAACGTTTTAAAAAACACACTTTTAATCAGGTCACAACATTCTTATTTGATTGTCAGTAGGCCTACTTCAAACATAACTCTTCAATCTTAGATGGTAGTCACAAACCAACGTGGTTTTATTATTTTCTATCATCAGAATTCAATGCGTATATTGATTTCATGTATATTTATTTAGAACGGAGAAATTATTCTCTTTAAATCAAAGAAGAGCGCAATCCTGTTAATCTGACTTGGAAATCATTGATTACATTAGGCCTACTCGTTATACACCATACACAGTGCTAAATTCAGACCTACTAAATAGCTCGATATACGCATTCTTTCGTCCGTCTTTCATCGTCATTTTTTGCTCTGTCTTTGCACTTTCATTGCTGTTCCATTCTGTGGTGCACATTGCGCTTGCAAAACGGTTGATATATAATACATATCACTTGTAATTTATTTAAAATTATTCTCATAATGGTTGTCATGTTATTTGTTTCCGTCAATGAACGAGGTAGTATTTCAAACGCAACTCTCGAAACTTCAGAATTGCGACAATATTGTGATCAATACTATGATAATGACTGATTGCATCCATATATCCGAACGAGTTAAACACACACGAACAACTATACTCTGACGTTTATTATTTGCCTTCTTATTTGTCTACTATCTATATTGTGACAAGTTGTTTCAATTTTCACAAAGCGTAAGACACAATTATAATGTGTAAATAGCAACTATCATTACCACCAGCGTTACAAACATCGAAATCCGAAGAATTTAAAACATAACGTAGTTTCAATAAAGTAGATGTCATCGTCAGCCAAACAAGAACCTTGTCAAATACAAGAAAGAAGAACGAAAGAAATTGATATATCCATAGGAACTTAAAATAACAGGACAAAAAAGAAGTTGGAATAAGAGGAAAGAATGAGGAAAAGAACAGTGACTGAATCAAATACATTTTCTTTGATACCCGACGTTAAAATCCCTTCATCTGATCAAATTGGAAGGTTTGATGCCAAAAGCATGCCGACTGCTTTGAAACAGATTTCAGAAATTTCAAGGAAACCATTTCGATTTAAAAGGAAGTAATAAAACCGTTTAAATTGTTCTAATTGCTTTCGAAAATGTGTTTGGCTTTTGATTAGGATCACTCTCGTTCGTTTTTATTGATTGTGCTACTGAGTACCAAACAAACAGCTATCAGTGTGTGAGCACCAATAATTAAGGTGATATGTGGGGTTTTACATGTTTTGTTCTTTCGGAAAAATACATATTATTGGAAATGCTGATTAAAGTCCCATGTTTACAATAGTTTATTGGACATATTTTTGTGTAAATGGAAAGTGAAAATCAAGGAATAAAAAACATGCAAAGATGAAATACTAAGTTTAACATCATACCGTAAGATTTTTACATTTTTGCTACCCATCTATAAAATTAATGTTATGTTACCTCTAATCACATTACGTTACATTTCTCTACGGATAAAAAGCATCCTTTCAGTATAAATAGGTGTTGTAGGGACTGGGAATCTTGTTACCAATAGGAATAGGTATTCAATACATGGCATGATTTTTCACATCAAGTGACGAACAGTAACAGATTAAATATTGTATAATGCTTGCTTACACCTCCAGATGATGTAAACAAACATTGAAAAATATACTTATGTCGTGAATACCACACGTCTGCATTTATTCCCTGACATAGTTATAGACTCCCGCCTATCCATCTTCTTTTCGCCTAAAAGTTTTTAGAAAGTTTGATATGAATCTAATACGATGGAGTAAATAATAAACAATATTCTCTTTTAACTTGAAGTTTGGATTAACTCTTGAAACGTTGACATCTTTGTTGCCCTTGTGCTAAAAAAAAACAAAAAAACGCAGTACTATTGAAAGTGAATCTAGATTTTTGTTAGTTTTTCTTGGAACGATATATTAATGCTCGTCTTGTTTATATACTTTGTCCAATGAAATTATACACACCTTGAACAGAGAACATAGATCTACTACAGTATCTTGACTGAACATTTTCCGCTGTTCCTGGTCAAGCATTGTAAACGGGATGATGAATTTTGTTTGTACGTGTACTTGTAATTTTCGGGACTGATGCGAAATAAGAACTAACTGGAAGATACTGAGATGCCAACATTCATGCTGATTATTCTCCAGTGCAGAGAATGATAAAAGAGCGAATAAACAAATAAATAATTATTTTCATTTGTTTTTCGAAATTATGGAACATTTCTGTTTTGCGCTGCGTCCACCATTATTGTGTTTGCAGGAAGCTGAATGCCCTGTGTCAACGGGTTGTCTTTTCTTTTTTTCACGTTTCTACAGCTCAAAACAAACAATAGCAGAATTATGTAAATTTGTAATTCAAGTGTTCACATGCAAATGGTGTCCAAATGAAATGTATCATCAATACACATTACTGTTATGTCGAAGAGGAACCCGTTAACTAAATGTATTCAAAGTACATTTTGTATTCCCATTTAGGGTCTTGCTTGAGGTGTGCCTTCGAGTATTCCTTCATCTCATGAATCTTGAGTACAGTGAACTCCCTAACGAACTCTTCGCCAAGAGCTGCCCGCATGACGTCATCTTTGGCAAGCGCCTCCAAAGCAGCGTCCATAGTTGACGGCAGGATGGCGGTGTCACTGGGCACGTTGCCGTCCAGGTATGCGTTGTTGACCACATGTTCCGGTGGGACTAGTTCGCGTTGGATGCCGTCGATACCGGCAGCGATCGTCGCTGCGATGGTGAGGTAGGGGTTGCTTCCGCTGGCTCCCATTCTGTTCTCGAGATAGGTGTCAGGACCACAAACTTTGGCGCGAATGGCGCACGTACGATTATCAATTCCCCACGTGGCATTGTAAGGCGCAAATGAGTTTGCTTCGAATCTCTTCAGGCAGTTGACTGTTGGAGCCATGATAACGCTAAGGGCCGGAGCATGGGCTAGCAATCCGGCTATCCAATGGCGCCCGATCTTTGATATACCGGTGGGATGGTTGGCATCATATAGCAAGGGGGTCTGCCGATTAGCATCCCACAATGAGTGACAAATGTGGGCAGAGCTCCCGTTCAGCTCCGGCCATGGTTTGCTCATGAAGCTCGCCACGTATCCCCTTTGCATGGCAACCTCCTTGATGGTTGTTTTGTACGTATGTGCAACATCTCCGGCCTCTATGCCAAAGCTTGGCTTGTATGTGATCTCGACTTGGCCTGGACTCTTTTCAGTGTCTATCATTTCAGAGTCCACGCCCACGGCAGGCAGGGCCCTCATCAGGGAACTTATGAGAAGAGGGTCGGTGTAGTTCCGCACAGTGGCGCGAAGGTTGAAGTCCTGCGTCAAAGGCTGCCCGGTCTGGCGATTCACGACATAAAATTCGTGTTCGTGCGCGGTCAAAAGGGACAGCCCCATGTTGTATAATCTCTTCACTTGGTTCCTGGCTAGCGTTCTAGGGAACAGACCTACCGGCTTTCCATCCAAGACTGGCTCAATGAGGACCCTGGCCGTATTATCACACCATGGCAGTAAGCGAAAGGTTGACAAGTCGGGTAGCCACAGGGCGTCCGAATACTTGCCGTCAGAGATATACATGGCGTCGGGGACTGGGATACCTTTGCTATCAAGGCCCAGGTGAGCAATGGGTATTCCGATGCCGCGAGTTGCTTTGTCCCGGAAGTGACGAGCGGGTACGATCTTTGACCTAGCGATGCCGTGTAGATCACCAAACTCAAAGCGGACGAATTCGACGTCCTTGTCGTCGATCTCCTTCATTATGTCTTCCAAGCTGACTCCCGTACGGTTTACATCGAGACAAGCCATCTGTACGACAAATAGAAAAGAATGTAAAGATATGAATATGATAATATCTGGCACAACTGATTAACTGTCAGCTGGAGATGAGTAAACACAATGTTTGACTACCTTAAAAATGAGTTGTAATTCACTGCAGCTTTCTTTGAATATCAGCAAAATACATTGTTCAAATTGACGAATTCTTGCGTCGTGTTATTCTCTTTTTTTATCGCAACTGATTGACGAATTTTCCTTCATGTTCATAGACGTAGATAAGCACCAATGATTAACATTCGGCGTTTTAGTGTAGTATTCATAATAAAAATCATGCGCGTACATTAAACTTGGATTGGACTGCGTTGATGAAAACGTCAGTTAGTTGCAATAAAAAATAATACATTGTACATGCAAATGTCAAAAGGAAAATGAATTCTTTCGATTTCCTGACCCAAGAACGGCCATCGTGTGGTCATATTTTTTACAGCAAGAAATGGGAAAACGATGCAATAAAAACAAACGTTATCTTACAACAGTGATAAGCATGTCGCTTTTGCTTTTTAAAGAACAAATACTAAAGGATATCACAGTGCAACATTTTAACTTTAATTAACGAACTACTCTCGGTGAGATTAAGCCACCCAGACTATTACTGTTATACAAACAAAATCTATCTATTGTGTAATCAAGCATATTATTCAAATAGTTTAACGAACGAATTTAGTGTGGAGCCTTTGGGTCTTCAACCTTAGAATCGGTAGATTGTTATAGTAATCATTTTTTTTTTTCATCAAGGTTTGATCACCACGTAAAAATGTTTTTGATATTGATGTTTCTATTTCACACATAATGTTTATAGTGAGAAAGGCTTTGTAGTGTACATTGCACGACAAGTCTTAACAGCACCAAAAGGAGCAAATGAATGAATAAACACGCAAACAGATGCAACCTTCTAGCCAGGTAAAGACTCACATTAAGCTTAAAGCAATCACAAGAATGAGCCCGAAGAAAGTAATATTCACAAAAATGAATTATCCTCATTTGCATAATATCTCTCTCCCTTGACAAATGACTCCTTTCCCACGCTATTATGGTAACGCATATTTCTTGCAATACAGCAGCATCAGCAGTGGCAACGACATCCCATGGATGGCATCGAATTTCATGCCGTTTTTCTTAATTTACACGGCCAGACTATTCGACTGCACAACTAAACATTGATGCAAAATATATACAGAAGTCAAATTGCTGATCGCTGTGGTACTTTCTTTGTCTTTTCTTCTTCTTTTTTTTTTAATACGAATAATTTATTCGATACCGAAGTGTATCATATGATTTCAAGAAACTGTGTTACAAATGCCCTGGAGTATACAGAGAGAAACGTAATTGAAATATCCATAGAATTCTAATTGTCATTACTTTAATCAAAGTGTTTAGCTATCAACCACACAGAAGCTGACAAGTCTGTATCGAGAATTAGGTATCAAAAATTAAAGATGATTATCGTTTAATGGTGATCTCTGCGTTATCTAAAAAAAAAAAAAAAATACACAGAGGTGGAGGCCTAGTCATTGCAACTCACAGGGGCAATTTCTCTCACACAGACAGTAAGAAGGAAGATGTCAGATTTGAAATTCAATAAACAAGAAAACAAAGAAACAAAAGCAACAGAAGGACGTCAAAGTCAACGAGACTTCTGGTTCTCCATATAGCCATCTTCACGTAAATACATGTATGGCGTCTCTTGCCTAGAAATCCTTTTCATTGAGTGCTCATAAGGGCCAAGAAAATTATGATTGTCCTCAAATTCATAAGAGGAGACACCCCTTTTTGAGGATGTATTTTTACAGTGTTACAATGGATTTCCTATGCTCAGTTCCAAGTCATTATGAAGCTGATGAGCAAGTTTTTTTTTAAATCTTTTGAATGAATATGAATAATGTTTCTATGAATGATCCCGAAATGATCAAATGAACGGAAAAAAATAGCCATAGATCTAACTTACCGTTGATTTGATCAAAAAGCACAATTAGAAGAGAACAGGGATTTAATGCAACAATTGAATGAAGAATGAAGATCTGAAGCTGTAAGAGTGAATCGAGCTCCTTCTCGTTCCCCGCAGAATCGTCACCTTTTTCCGAGACGCAGTATCTCCTCGCATTTATATTACCAGCTGACTTATGTTAAAAGCTCATCGCAATTATGGAAGTATTGGGAAGTACAAAAATAAGCCTCAAAGCAAATTTGCGATCTTTGCTATCCAAGCTGTTTGGTGCTCCCAGAAAAAGTTGTCTTTCAAGTTTGGTTCCGTTGCAGATGATTGGTTGTTTATATTGATCCGCCATTGCCATGTCGACGGAATTCCGAGATGGTATTCATTCACGAGAACTAACCACTGCGGTCAGCTGTGACTTTTCCACCGGAAGAGAACGATCGTCCTCGGTGCCCACGGAGGGCGGTAGACTAAGAGATAGAGAAAGAGAGAGGAAAAAGAAGATGTCGAAAGATTGAGAGAGAGGGGGCGGGGGGGGGGGAGAGACAGGTGGAGCATAGAAGAGGTTGTAGCTTAATTGTATAAGACTCAGTTGACAATAATTACACACACGTGCG
Source organism: Diadema setosum (assembly GCF_964275005.1). NCBI lineage: Eukaryota > Metazoa > Echinodermata > Echinoidea > Diadematoida > Diadematidae > Diadema > Diadema setosum. The sequence goes on from NC_092695.1 coordinate 11,155,408, forward strand.
CACGCGCACATAATATTCGGACAAGGAATCATACAGGTAATAAAAGGTTGAGAGAGGGAGGATTCTGGATTGGTAAAAGCCATAAAAGAGAAATGGGAATAAAGAGTCAACCGAGGGAGAAGAGAAAACAAACAACAGAAGGGAGAAGACAGGAGAAAGCGCAGAGGAGGAGGGAGAGATAGAGAGAGAGTAAATGAAAGCATTACAGAATTGTCGGCAGAATTGTAAGTAGAACTCTTGATGCATAAAGTTATCTGAATAGCCTCACTACACAACGTGTCAGCGGTGATGGACAATACTGCATATTCATTGACGTTAGAAAAACAAAACTCATTCATTTATGGGTAACTCAACGAACAGGGTGACTTGGGTGAAAAAGGGAAGAACCGGTAAAATGAGCACTAGAAGAAAAAGAAAAGATATGAATCCGGAAGCTCAAACAGGAAAGAACTTAAATGATTACGTAATGAAGAGGAAAAAAAGTGCTAGAGAATTGACCCTGAGTCCTCCCTCTCCTCAGGGACGTTATGCTAATCTACGATGATCGCCATGACTAATATAATACATTGAGGACTATCATAGGTTTCAGTCATCTTTAATAATCTCAAAAGAAGCGAAACCAATCGGCCGGAAAATGAATCCGGCAGATGTGACAGTTCACACTCTCCTATTCCTTTTCCTCTGATGAAATACCGTCCTTATTTTCACATCTGCCCTCACGCGGGGATAGTGTTACTGCGCCAGACACCGTGGATGGGTGCTTCCAAGAATGAACGTGTTGCCTGTATCGGCTGGGTGTTTAAGGGGGCGTGACGTTGGCGATGGTATTTAAAGCATAACGTTTGATTCTAATAATGCACATGCACGCACACACACACACACACACACACACACACACACACACAAATATATATATATATATATATATATATATATATATATATATATATATATATATATATCTATTCAGGGCTCCACACTAACTTTTATTTTTGGTGGCCCAAAGGCAAACATCCGACCTTTTTTGGTGGCCCAATCAGGCCACCAAATTCTTCATTTCTGAAATTTTGGTGGCCCGACGTGCGTTTTTGATGGCCCCGGGCCACCGGGCCACCGTTAGTGTCGAGTATATAACAGCAATTAGTTTCTGCTCGGAGTCACAACAGTAGGTCAATATAAAAATTCGTCAAAATTACATCTCTATAAACCACGGAGTTTTTATATTGACCATATATATATATATATATATATATATATATATATATATATATATATATATATATATTTGTGTGTGTGTGTGTGTGTGTGTGTGTAAACACATATAAGCCTATATACCTATAAAACTATAGTGTGTAATACAATGTGTAATGTGTTTGATGACATTGCTGAAAAGTGATGAAACCGCAAAGCAATGTCATACATAAAATAGATAGATTCAATCAAAATTAAATTGAATATACAGTATATAGGTCATATATATAATATATATATATGTATATATCACAGATGATATTATGATAAATGTGATTTATGATGATAACAATAATAACACCAGTATTTATATAGCGCCTTTTCAAAATAGATGAAAACACTCACACAACTACAACAAAATACAAGAAATCAACAATATATTTACTGAACTAAACAAAAGAGCGAAAACAAAGCAAAACAAATGATGACATTAAACTTGATGTGATCACTAACCACTGGAATTGATTTAGACCAAAAAGAAGTTTTACTTCTGGAACAAATATAATGGTGTTTTTTTTTTTACGTTTATTCGTTTATCTATACATTTTTCTTTACTTTACCTGTGTTAACTGCTGACTGCAATGGGGGGGGGGGGGGTGGGGAGACTATTCCAGGATTATTTTGCTGCAACGGTGAAGGGGCCATGCCTGGCTGTTGTTCGGGCTCACAATATACAATTTGGTATAATCATTTACAAGACAAAATTTTGATGTTGGAATCAATGAAGCGCTCTATGACTCATTCACAACTGATTCAGAATCTTAATACGTGACGGAAAGGACGTATAATTACTTTAGAGGCAGAGATTGAAATGGGCACGGAGGTGGAATCGCTGCTTATATCTTATCTTTAACTGCGAGAAAGTATGCATGATTGATTCCTGCGATTCTCTGAAAAGCGTATCAAAATTTGTTCTAATTTCTCCTCAGTGGTATTACTCCGAAGAGAGTTCATTCCACTATTTGTCTGTATGTAATTATAGATGAAGAAGTGTGGTCGTCTAGTTATAAGCAGAATAATCATTATGGTTAAAGGAACATGATGAAAAAAATGTTAAAAGGGAAAAGCACTCTTTGCCGCATAGAAGTCTCGATTATTTCATATAACACATACCAGAGCTTCCTCAGTTTGAAAATTAACGTTCTGTTGTTTGATCCTGTCAGTTCCAATATCAAACGATTATAATTCCAATACTACAAAGTGAACATCAATGGTTATTACGAATCGTAATTTTGATACTGCATCATGCTGAATTATCCGATGATTTGGAATGGTAGACCTCAGATTAGTGGTTTGAGTTTAATAGCATTATTCAATGTAGAAAATTGTGCACCGAGTTTCGCCCGCTTGCGGCTTCAACGGGAATTAGGTGATCATAAGAAATATATTGGTCATTGTATAATAGTCAAACTATAGGAATTTACTAAACAGCCCTGCAGGGAGATTCCCATTGTCCCTTTTCTAGCTACATGGAATTCAACAAACCAAGCATTACGATCCTCCCCTTTCTTTTCTGTCATTAAATTCGCTAATGTTAGAATGTTTACATGTTAAAGCCGCATTCCTGACTGTTAATTGGATTAGCCTAATCAAATTTTATAACACATACTGCGCAGAGCCTGTGTATACAACTTGTGAAATTGATCATCACATTCTACATTTTGTTTCTTCCTACGTCTTTCGGTTTTTCCTTAATGGCTGTCTTGAATACAATTTTTAGTTGAATGGGATTCTAATTAGTATTAGAATTTTAAAAAAAATAATGAATAAAACAGAAAAACTACAAAAATTTCATCCACAAGAGAATTTTTCTCCTAAAAAAAAATCGTCTTCACAACATATTAGAGAATTGAATAGAATCTATTTGGCGTAATTCCCAACAAATACAATACGTATCACTGGACACTAACACACACACACACACACACACACATACACACAGACACGCACGTACGCACACATGACATCATCAGAACACAATTCAAGATAACCACAAGCATACGCAAAGTAGATGAATTATATATTATGAATAGATAAATAACACAAGGGATATTATATCATGTATGACCGACCAAAGCTTTAAGTCCATAACAAAATGATATAAATTTGTGTAATCTGACGGAACCACTCAAAAGCAAAGTTTGCAAATACTAGTCGGTTGCTTCGGTTGACTGCGTCCTTCAGTTATATAATAATAAAATTCTTGTAGAAGCCACGTTCAGCCAAGTATACGTTCAAGACAAACATAAATTTTGTCCTGAATATTTGTATGAATCAACCAGTTCAACACGATAAACGCAATTTCCATAGAATTATAGGCCAGAACATACCAAATCCCCGTAGGCAATAAGTAAAATGTAAATGCATGGCAATGAAAGACAATTAATGCCTTCATTGCCATGGGATAAACATTAATGCATGTTGTCTTACTGCACCATAATTCCCTTGGTTTGTGCAGAAATGCTTGTAACCACTCAAAAACATTGTGGTTATTATTGCAATTTCGGAGGGAAAACCGCGAAGAGCGTAGGTGGGAATCACTCACCGAAGTTACCTCGACCCAGCAGCGTCCTGGCGTCACCATGCCAGGCAATCTCATTTCTTACGATAGGTGGCGCTGTTGAATCAAACGTATCTTGAACATTAGCATTACCATTGGACGGTATCCAGTGCATGGCCTCTGAAATACTAACAAACGTAAATAAGTAGTCCAAGGTGAATTGACAGTCGCTGCATTGTTTTCATGACGATCGTAGGTCGTAGGAGATGCCTCGTATGCCTAGAAGATGTCTTTATACTGCACCACCATGAGCGTAAAATAGTGATCTTTTCACGAATAATCATGGAGAGCGATCTGCGGCGTTCACATGCTCCTTCAGACAAGATGTCGATGTCTTAAACTGGGAGGGCACTGTGATATTGGAAGTATGGCTCAGATGATGATGTTAAGTATTGCTAAATATAAAAAATGTGAAGAGTAATTATGATAAAATTGTTCCTTTAGGATAAACTATATAAATTTATGGTTTATTGAGAAAAATGGTGATAACTTATATCTCTACATTTTAGGCTTTATTGCGACATTTTTATATGGTAGATTTTTTTTTTAATGTGATACAAGTGACCTACATATATACATCAAATGTGATAACTCAAACATTTTTTGAATCACTGCTCCAAATGGTAAAAAAAAAAAAAAATTAATACCTTTAATTTGCCCCCCCCCCCCCCTTAAAAAAAAAAAGAAAAGAAAGAAATTTAGTGAAGACTTGTGTATAGTTGGAATGGGAGAGTTGAGAGTTGATGAGTGTGAGTTCATGGTTGCGACTGGCATCACTGATTTGTCGGGGGAAATGGAGAAACTGATAATCGGCATAACTAGTCTAATTTTCAGTACCACTGCGATGAAACATCTCGAATTTTGTTCCTCCGAGTTTGCTCTATTTGTGTACGGCCGACGTAAACGTGATGTAGAATAACGTGCTCTAAGTTAAACATTTAAATGGGTCATAGTTACGTCCATACATTCACTGTATATGAAGTTATGCGACATCTTCGCCTCTGAATTATACCCCCTCTGCTTTGGATGTAAAAAATGTGTAAATGAAAGACTTCGTCTTTTTGTCTTTCACATAGATTAACGCTAATCCTTCTTTCAAAGGTTTTCATTGATTTTTCAATTTTCAACTCAATTCAAATCTTATTCCCAATGTCACATAAATAATTCTTTCAAATATAATTATTTACAAAGTCAATGTAACCCCCCAAAGTGTGAACATACATTTGAAAGCGGACAAGGAATATAAAGTAAATGCATAACCCATATACATATTATGATATTAAAATATTAGGATAAATCTATCGTGTTTTGTTCTGTTTTATTTTGATTTGTTTGTTTGATTGTTTTGTTGGGGAGGAGGCCCACGTTCAAGACAGGCTTGTAAAAAGAGATGTGAGCCACTCAACTGTTAGAAGTACAAAAGAAAACAAAAGAAATGATAATGGGAGCACACACACACCCCGCACAAACAAACACACACACACACATACACACACACACACACACAATACATACACACACAACACACAGAGACACACAGATGATCGAGGAAACAAAGACGTAGGTAGGACAAAACGGCAAGAAACATCAGGAAGTTTTAGAAAAAAAAGGGGGCTGATGGAGAGGAAGCAGGCGTGGGTCCGCAGTACATGTCAGGCAATCACCGAACACTAGCCACTGGCAAGGGCATAGTTTCGACAATAGCAGAAAATTGCACAAATAAACGGATTAAAAACAAAACACGAACATAACAAAACCATGTCAGGTCATGAATAAGCAGATTCGTGTCACATGATAATTGCTTCTAAATGTCAGTTCATCAGAATAGCGCACAATTTGATTAAGATCTGTTTGCAAGTCGATAGGGCATAGTGAGCTAATGACATCTACACCACACCCAATTTGCACAATGCGAAGACAAATCTGCTTGTTTCAAGTTGTTCTAGAAAATACACGTAACTTTAGCACGGGGAAGAGTTTCTCTATTAGCTGTATTTAGGGGATAAGAACCTCGGATAAACGAGGATGTTAAAAGGGGGGGGGGGGGGAATCACCTTCGTAGAAATTGTCCGAAGGGAATTAACTCGACTTTTATAAAGAAGTATCTCTCTTCTCACCAAAGCCCCACACGGCACTTAAAGAAATTGACACGTCACCGGTATTATTCATTTCAATTCAACAGAGACTGGAGTTCTGACATATTGATCTTCGTTATATTCCACTCGGATTTGTCTTTTTGAAAGGTTACAGTAGCTAATTGCTTACTTCGACAATGGCTTAACCTTGTCGCCGCAAGGCTTGTTCACGGAATATGTAATTCCCAATCGTGTGAAAGCTTAACAATACGCAAGACAATTCCATTAACTTTAGGTGATGCATGAGGTTGTGGTACCGTACCATCAGTGGTACATCTTGTTGCCATTGGTAATACACAGATAAAGCACATCAAAATTCGGCCCTTCAGCGACGTCACGTACGCTCTCCCTATTCGTTTCGCTGCTTCCCTTATTCCCATGTTACATTGTGACCTTTGTCTGCATCTAACCTTCAGCTGCCTGTCTCTCTCTTTCCTCCTCCTTCTCTTTCTCTCTCTCCCCATCTATTTCTCTTTTCATCTTTCTCTCACTCTCTGTCTCTCTGTCTTGAATGGACCAATTACAGCATCGCGTCCACCTGATTGGCTTAGCGTTGAGTAAAAGTTGGATTTATAAGAACTCTCATAATGATCATGTTTTACATGATCAAATTACATACTTTACTCATGTGTAATATTTCTTCTACCGAGAATTTTGAAGCGCTATATAATACTGATGGAAAAATGTTTGTTTAGAGACTTATTTACCTGATAATGCATTAGCCTTTTGGGCGCAACAACTTAGAGAAGGAAGAAGATAAATAATTTCCGCTCTCTAGAAGTCTGTAGGATTGCTATGTTCGTTATTGTTTTGTTAACCACTGAGTTTTAAGAAATTTCAGATAAAAAGATAGAATAGGCTGCAACTTAAAAAAAAAATGCTGGTAATACCTAATCTTTCCATCGTCTATGTTAGATAGCAAAGTATTATGGAATATTCTTCGAATTCGTAGGGACTTAAACTGAATGGATCACATAAGCAGTATCAAAGTGCAAAAAAAAAAAAAAAAAAGATCCATCAAAGCATAATATACTTATAGTGTTTGTTGTTGTTTTTTTCAAACAAATGAGGCAATTCTATGAGGATTATTTTTAACTATTTTTGTTAGCCCCTCCCTTTTTCATCTTACAGTGAACTTGGGCTTGGTTATTTCATGAGTTGATCAGCGTTTACTTTTTATAATGCCAGGAACCCTAGACAGGGTAGGGAGAGAGAAGGAAACTGAACATTCTTATACTTTATGAACTATGCTGTTTTGATGGTTATGAATACATATGTGTGTATTGTCCATAAATATACAGAGTCTCCAAAAACAACAGCAACTCACTGATGGAGCCACCCTGTGAAAACAAGACTAATAGATAAATAAGATAAATATATAAAAATAAATGAATGAATAAATAAATAGATAAATAAATAAGTAAGTAAATGAATACATAAATAAATAGATAAATAGATAGGTAGATAAATAAATAAATAAATAAATAAATAAATAAATAAATAAATAAACAAATAGATGAAACAACACTTCGCCTACCCATTCTACAATTTCGGTTCACGCATCCAAGCCAGTAAAGCGAGGTGCCGAACGGGACCATAATCCGCCAATGTCGATGAGCATGCTTACCTCTTCATCCTCGTTTGTAACGCACTAACCTCGGCTTCTCGGCGAGCTTTACCTCAAAAGGAGATACGATGCGCAGCGTCCGAGGGCTGGCGAACAAACATATTATACGATGCAGTCTCCTCCACCAGGGCATCCCTGGCTGGGTTAAAACGTATGTATACACCATTAGCACTGTGGCGCAGCTAGCTTGTGAGTGTTTCTTGTTTCAACACCTCGTGTACAGCTACAGAAGGTAAATTGTGTGATTGCCTGTAGATTCTGGACTGGTCTAGATATAAGGTTTTTCGAGGGTGATGAGGGGATTTCGAGTTTCTGATGATATTAAGATGCTAGGTGATTTTGTTGTCAATGGAGTATAGTTATCTGCCATTGACTGGTGTATGATAACAGCTTGATTTGTTACCCGTAGTGAGACTTTACACAACTTGCAATACTAATATGGTGTCTGATAAGAGCTAGCTTGTACTGTCAATATGACCTAGTCATAGCCAAAACACTAAGCCGTTCGCATTCTGTGGATTTATAGGTATTTCAGAGTATTATTTAAGTGGAACTAAGTAATAATAAAAAAAGGATGGAACAAATTTCAAGCTTGGTTGTCATGGTACATTGTATATGACCAATACTTCTAATGCTCTGTTATTCATTTTGCCTTTGTATTTTCCATACTACATTATTGGGTAGCAGAATGCCTTTATTATACCAGGTATTTGTGATGATCGTGCTGCAGTGGTTAATATCAAGAACATTTTATAGGACGTATCTCCGAGTTCACACCGCCATGCACATCAGAGTCCAGTACAATATGTCATATTAAAGACCTAGTAACGTGGAGATGCCATGAAGTGGGAAGGCTGACCCGGATAGGATATATTCGATATAACTGTGTACATCTTTTATATTTATATAAGCTTTATCACTGTTCTGTTTGTAAGTTGACACACAGCTGAAGACTCTTGACTGAAGTCGAACGTTATTATACCGAAGCGCGCATACGCTTACACCTATTCGCTGACGGGCACTATTCGTGCTTTTCGAATGTATCCCGGTGGGCATTGAATGAAGATCAATTCCCCCATGCTACTGGGGTCTTTAAACAACAGCAGTAGCAAATAAACACTAAATAAATAAGTAAATGGCAATAAATAAAGAGATAGAAAATAGAGGTGAAGGTTAATGTAAAGGCTTTGATAGATGTACTTTATGCAAGTAAAGATGTAAAGTATACACCGACAATTTTCCGTCTTTTTCCTTCTGCTCGACTGCCGTGTATGAAACTTGCGCAGGAATATAAAGCCACGATCGCTTACACTAACACGACAACCTGTACAATTATACGCTATGCTGTAGAGAAAGTGACTGCCCCGATAAGTATACGTCAATATATAAACAAATAATAGTATACATATTGAGATATGATAGACATTAAGAAATAAAACAAGGTAAAATGCACATAAATAACTAAAACAGCTAATGATGGAGGTTCTTTCAAACCTCTCCGGTTAAATTTTCAAACTGCTCCTCACCATCCCAATTACCACGTATTTCTCTCCGTCTCTGTCTCTATGTCTCGCTATCTCTGTCAGTCTGTCTGTCGGTCTGTCTGTCGCTTTCTTTCCCTGTCTGCGTTCTAGTCCTCTGATTTCTGTTTTAATATTATTACTGGCATTCTTTCCATTTTGGTACTCTCTGTCACGTCCGCCCTTTGCACGTGATTGTTTGCATTTATCTGCGTTGGAAACGAGATTTTAAGGTCTTGTTTGAGTAATAATATTACAATATATTGCAATATAATTATATATATATATTCTCCTGAAGAAGGCGTAGGACGACGAGAATCTAGATGCATTACCAGTTTATTTCTTCATTATATATAATACATAATTGTATTTGTATATGTATAATATATATAAATATATATATATATATATATATATATATATATATATATATATATATATATATATATATATATATATATATAATGTTACACAAAGGTAGACTTTAAACTCAAATATATTATATACACATTTATATGATTATATGTAATCATATGTGTGTGTGTCTGTTTGTATTTGTATATTATCATAATCCTTGTGGACTCTGTATACTCTGCCATACATCGTCTACAACGTTGTTCATAACATATGTCAACGGCATCATTCTTATTGATTTGAACTGATACGACTATATAAAGGTAAAAGTTAAATAAAACATTTCATACAGAAACATATCACGACATGATAGAAATTGTCTCTAGATTGTCTGATGTATAGAAACGTAGGTTCAATAGAGTATACTTATATAGGTGCAATTAAAATGATAATATGTAATATGTAGGTGTAATTTAAAAAGAGAATATATTTCACTTCTGATTATATAGCATGAAATCCTTTCGCCTGCAGCTCGTATTCAGAACACTTGATTTTTGTTCATATTTTCGCTGCTTAACTCTATCATCATGCAGTTTCATTTTACTTTTGGTTTCTTAAGATGCCGATTCAAGATGTCATCAACGCTATCACTGACGGCTCGACTATCGAAGAAATCAAACAGCTTTTTGAGCTATCTCGCATCGACATTAACGAACCTGTCGGGGAGCTAAGCTTACGTGCACTCCATCACGCAGTCTTCAAGGATCGAGGCGACTGTGTCAAATTATTCCAGGAAAAAGGTTGTGACGTTGACGCCCGAGATCAGTGCGGATTTACGCCGCTCCACGTCGCAGCGCGCTATAATCGCGCCGAACGGGCAAATGAGCTGATAGGCATGGGCGCGCAGGTCGACGCTAAGGATTCCTCGGACTGCGCACCGTTGCACCTTGCGCTTCAGAAGGGATATTGCGAGTGCGCGGCCGTTCTCCTGCAGCACGGCGCTGAACCCAACGCATTTCACAAGGGCATCGGATATGAGATTCACGCATTGCCGGGTATACATGCAGATTGTCTTGAGCTGTTACTCCGCTACGGCGCTGATCCAAACCTACGAGATACCGCCGGCTTGGTGCCTCTCCATCATGCTACCCGGGCGAAGAATACTCTCTTTGCCTACATTTTGCTGAAGAATGGTGCAGATCCAGATGTTGCCACACAGGTCGAACACCCTCACCTCAGCGGACAAACTGCATTACAGATGGCGGTGTACAGCAATGCAAAAGCCATTGTCGAATTGCTGCTAATCTATGGTGCCGACGCCAACTGTAAAGATGGTCTCTTAAACTCGCCGCTACATCACGCTGCATCTCGAGGAAACCTTGAAATTGCAACGATGTTGATCGCAAACGGCGCCATCGTGACTTCACGCAACTCGCTCCGATATCATCCACTGCATCGCGCATGCTCGTCTGGCGCTGATCCAGCAATGATCAAGCTACTGCTTGACAACGGCGCGTTCGTGAACTCGACAACGACTCTCATGGACACTCCAGTGAAATGTGTGCTCGTGCACTGGCAGAAAGCCATCGACGAAGACGGCGACAACCCCACAATAGGCGACGTCGACAGAGCTAACAGGCTGAAGGAAATTGACGACCAATGCTTTCATCAGATTCTCACGCTACTAGACTACGGTGCGCGCATCACAATCAGCATTCGACCCCTAGATCCTTTCAGTGTGCTTCCGAGTTTTTCATTCCTTGTCAATATGCAGCGCACACGTAGTTTGCTCCTTGAGGCGTCGGTTGATACAAGGCTTCGGACACCCAAGGGTGACATACCCGTAGAATACGCGAGACCCGATTTGGTGGATGTGGCCATGGCAACGGCTAACCCGATCTCACTGCGCAATGCTTGCAGACGAGTCATAAGAAAAGTACTCGGAAAGCAGAATCTCCCAAATGCTTTGAAAGATTTGCAATTGCCAAAAAGCTTGGTTTCGTATCTAGTGTTTAGGTCACTATAGGCATGGGATAGGATCCTTTGGTCATGGGTATGTTTGCGTATGATTGACCTTAAATAAGGACGCAGAACTTTAAAAATCGTCTGAGATAAAGGGAAAATTTTCATGTTAGCGTTATGGTTAGTTCCCAGAGCACAAGCAGTGGATGTGTAATTCAATTGATAACAACTCACTTTAACAATAAGCATGAAATGATCCGGCCTCGGGGCATCAGGTACTAAACTTAAGGGTGGTTTTACCTGCGGGTATCCGTTGTATTTCATAACACATTCTCTTTTACTCCCATCTCCCCTCCCCCTTTGGTAATGTGGAAATGTGATTTTGAGGAACAGAGAAAGGTGGAAAACATAAAAATTGTATTGAATGTCAAAATGTCAATACACAGGCCTACATAAACTTGTCAGATGTGACAAAGACAGACAGTTTTGGCTTTATTTTAAAGATTACATTATAATTTAATAGCCGGGTCTAATCTTTTACAGCAGAAATTTATATCACATTCAGAATTGTCACGAATGAAAAGTACATTTTGGAAATATGATCATGATACGACTCTTTCCCTTTTCATATCAGAAAGACATTAAAGTTTTATCTTTCTTAAAGTATACTATTCCACAAAATTATGATGTGTGTTTCAAAATCGGCATGACAGATGAGATCGGGTAAAAGTTAAGAGTGAAAAGTTTTCCAACTTTATATAGGCATGATAGGAAATGGACGATAAAAGAAAGTTTATCAAAGAAAATGGCGGCAAATTGCAGTAAACAGTTTGTCATAATTTAATTGATGGAGATCTCAAAAAACAGAGATCTAATGGATATCTAAAAAATACACCCTTCTCCATAATAGAATGCTTTAGATCATGATGAAAAATCACCTATTCTCTGGTGGATGTTTATGCATATCAGTATTACAAGAGAGTGTATTTCAACCTCAAGAATTCATGGCATTTTCATTGACACTTGTGCATCTCAAAAGCTTGAAGAGAGGATCTTGAACGCACGAAGAGTTGAAAGCATGACAGTATCATGAAATGTGGGATGTAGTTTTCCGAGAAAATGTTGTTGTATATGGGGTAATTATGCCACCAGAGGAGGGAAAAAAAAAAGTAGTGTCGAGCCCTGGCTAGAGGTTATAGGGATTTTTTAAAAATGGCAATATACTAGAAAAGATAATAAGCATGAATACAAATACATTGATACAGTATGTATTGACAAAATATAGAAGGAACCCTCCATGGTGATCTCATCTGTTCTTTCAATCTGTCACGTTTCAAACTTTATCTATTCTGCATTGGCTTGATCTTGATCTTTTTAGATACATATCATGTATTTGAAAATTATGCTGATCTTAAGAAACGGTATGTTTTCATAATTACCAATAATGCATCATTCTTCGCTCATTCCACATTCAGCAATGTTTTTGTCATCACCTCGACTTGATTGATCGCATGTTCTTTTTGTGTTTGGGTGTTGTTTATCGATTTGGAATGTTATTATTGGTTGGACTTGAAGTGTATCGTGCATCTACACTTCCAAAAGAAAAAATAATATCTATTAATAGATATTTTGATAATAAATATTTGATGGTTAAAAAAAAAAAGACCAACGTAGATTTATGTGGCCCTCGAGTCATTCTGACATTTTGTGTTTGCGTTTGTGCATGCGGGCATGAGAGCTATGTGTAGTTCCTGACAAAGTAGCTGTTTGATTGGTTGTGCGAGGGTATTATGTGGATGAGGGAGAGAAAGAAAAGAAAGAAAGAAAGAAAGAAAGAAAGAAAGAAAGAAAGAAAAGAAAGAGAGATAGAGACAGACAGACAAGCACACAGAGTGCAAGTACACATTTTTTTTTTCATAAACGGGTGGATGTGGAACAGGTTCAAGAAAGATGAATTACAAAAGAAAAGTGTTTGTGTATTGAGAATGTGTGTGTGTGTGTTTGTGTGTGTTTGTGTGTGTGTGGGTGTGTGTGTGTGTGTATCTATGTGTGATACTGAGAGGGGGAGAAGAAGAATGTGTTCGTGCGCATAATTCAAAAGAGAGGTAAACATTAATTATTAGTACACTTATTATCATAATAATAAAATGTATAGTAATACACATGTATCACATTCCTTCTGCGAAAGTTGATTCATTTCATTTCATTTCTTTTCATTTCTTTATTGTCCAAATTATGTATAAAAACATGGCATGGACATTTAATTTTGTCACACATTCATAAACACATATTGACAACAGATACATAACAAATTACATTACATATGAAACATCAAATGAATACTCAAAAAAATACAGGGAACTAAACATACATCACAACACAGACTAGCATCATGTGTTGGACGTGCAAAGAGGGGAAAATGAATATATTTGTGTACATACACAAATGGTCAGGTGACCAGTAACCTGAATGACAACGAGCGAGACGAGCAATAAATCATTCCGAAACACAGCGTAATACATTGCCTGTTTCGAAATTGTTGTAAATTTGTAGTCATGTTACATCATTATAAAGAATAGATAAGAGACCACTAAATATCATAAACGATTCAAAACAAAATTGCTGGAGGTATTTTTGCTGTTTTTGATGTTGAGTGGCAGTAACTATTGGGCCATTGCCCAATTTTCTCGCATTTATTAGGAAAATGTACAATGCTTAGAATATCAAAATGTATGTTGGGTTTCACAGTATAAATGAGCACCTGTCACTATAATCATGATAATGATAGGAAGCAGCATGCACAGGGTACCATAATGCAAGACATCGTCTTTATAACAACATCAGTTTTGTTTCTAGTGAAATTTGCACATGCTCTGTATTTTTACACGGAAATATAGTACATATGAATTAACATTGACGAATAGCATGTGATTCTCAAATTCGGGCGGATTATTTCAAGGTATTCATCTTAATCAGCTACAAGTCTATCAAAATGGAAGGGAACTTGAGATATGGTTTTATTTGACATGATGTGAAAAAGAAAGATTGTAAGTGTCTAACAATAAATTGTCGGTGATAATATAGTTTGAGGTACAGCACCTAATAATTATTTGTAAATGCCAGTGTGTATGGATCTGGTCGCGCCGGTGTGTGTCTGTGTGTGTGTGTGTGTGTCTGTGTGTGTGTGTGTGTGTGTGTGTGTGTGTGTGTGTGTGTGTGTGCTTTTGTGCTTGTGTGTGTACAGTCTGTATGTTTTGTATGCATGTGCGTATCAAATGGATTATTTCTTTTTCTTCTTCTTCTTCTTCTTCTTGAATTTTGAGGTCAGACATGTACACTCCTATGATATCATGGGCGTAAATCCCGGGGGGGGGGGGGGATGGGGGGATATATCCCCCCCCCCCCCGAAATGGAGGAGGGGGGGGGGATGGCCTGTACAATCATCCCCCCCCCCCCCCTGAATTTTGAGGGGAAAAAATGGAGGAAGCAGAAATGTGATTGTATCAATTTTGGCATATTGCATGACGTTTGTACGCCGGCCTTCAAACAGGTAACAGAGCTGAACAGTATTCTATCTTGTAGGAAAATGTATACATAATTTTCTTAAGCGCTCGCTCGCGAAGAAAGTAACATTGACATACACTGTAAGGTACGGCTCAGACGTTGACAACGTCAATATATAGGCCTAAACATGCTATGACGCGAGTAACTTGGGACCATCTGCAAAATATGTACGAAAACAAACAAACAAACAATAACAAAAACTATATCGCCATAATTGAACCCCCTCCATTTCCTGAATCATTCCTGAGAAACGACAGTGACTAATGACTCAGTCCGGATACATCTATGGGCATACTCAGGGAAGATCAGGGGCGTCGAATCTATGGGGGGGGGGGGGCAAAGGGGCATTTGCCCCGCCCCTGCGGAAGTGTTTAGGCAGACAAATAATTTATCCCCCAAACAATTCCCGAGATGAGGACAGCTCTCGAACTTTCTTAATGGAAAATTGTCGAAAAATCGCCAGAACTCTGCACCAAATCGTTGTATTGCAATCATAAACATGCAAAATCTCCGCTATACAGGATCCCTTTCGATAAACTTTGTACAATTTTGACATTGACGTATATTTCCCTAATTTATCAAAGAGTGTGCAGCAGATCTTTCACTTAACAAAAGCACCCTCATATGCAGAGGCGTCGATGAGGGGGGGGGGGGATGGTTCCCCGATAAAGTGGGAAAAAGCGAAAAATATAGCTACAAACGGCAGTTTTTGGAGTGTAAAATGTCAAAATTTTCAAGCTCGCTCGCTCCGCTCGCTCGCATTTAACTGCTATGCCATTCTCCTGATGTTGCTGATAGTGACTGACAGCAGTTGCGCCCAGTGCGCCCCCCTTAATTTCCACAGCGAAAAATTTATCTACAAACGGCAGTTTTGGGACTGTGAAATGTCAAAATTTTCAAGCTCGCTCGCTTCGCTCGCTCGCATTTAATCATTATTCCATTTTCCTGAGGTTGCTGCCAGTAATTGCCAGCAGTTTTCGCCCAATGCGCCCCTTAATTTCCATAGCGAAAAATATAGCTACAAACGGCAGTTTGGGATTGTAAAAATGATGTCAAAATTTTCAAGCTCGCTCTCTTCGCTCGCTCGCATTTAATCATTCCATTCTCCTGATGTTGCTGCCAGTAATTGCCAGCAGTTTTCGCCCGGTGCGCCCCCCCCCCCTTAATTTCCAAAGCGAAAAATATAGCTACAAACGGCAGTTTTTGGACTGTAAAATGTCAAAATTTTCAAACTCGCTCGCTTCGCTCGCTCGCATTTAATCATTATTCCATTCTCCTGATGTTGCTGCCAGTAATTGCCAGCAGTTTTCGCCCGGTGCGCCCCCCTTAATTTCCAAAGCGAAAATATAGCTACAAACGGCAGTTTTGGGACTGTAAAATGTCAAAATTTTCTAGCTCGCTCTCTTTCGCTCGCTCGCATTTAATCATTATTCAATTCTCCTGATGTTGCTGCCAGTAATTGCCATCAGTTTTCGGCCGGTGTGCCCCCCCCCCCTTAATTTCCAAAGCGAAAACTATAGCTACAAACGGCAGTTTGGGGACTGTAAAATATTAAAATTTTTAAGCTCGCTCGCTTCGCTCGCTCGCATTTAATCGCTATGCCATTCTCCTGATGGTGCTGCCAGTAATTGCCAGCAGTTTTCGCCAAGTGCGCCCCCGCCCCCTTAATTTCCAAAGCGAAGAATATAGTTACAAACGACAGTTTTGGGACTGTAAAATGTCAAAATTTTCAATGCAAAAAGATTTCACCGTGGGAGGGGGAAATTCCCCTACCATACCCTCCCCCCCCCCCTCGCTTGCTTCGCTCCCTCACATGACCGCTCCTCCTAAGATCAAATCCTGTCTACGCCGGTGATAGGCCCCATTAGTAGGCCTTCACAGTGTTGTCGCACAGGTGGAGCAAGAGGTGAAATACCTCGATTTAGTCATTCAATAATATATTGTGAATATTTCATTTTCTTATTGTTTTTTTTTTTAAGAAAAGAAAACAAAATTTTCACCAAAAGTGTGCACCAGATCGCTGAATTTCAGGTCTAAAAATGCAAAATCTTCCACGTGTGGGAGAGGGATACCCCCCCCCCATACACTCCCCCCGTTCGGTCGTTCCGCTCCCTCTCACAGGTATTTCAAAAAAAAAAAAATTCATACTTTTAAGGTCTGATTTTCCGCCAAAAGTCATCTGACAAGCAAAAAAAAAAAAGCAACAAGAATAAAAAGTCTTCATATTTTTGCTGCCGCTTTCCTCCCACTTTATATTTCATGCAAAAGAGTGGGACATCCGATCCCTGTAAAGTGTGTGCGTGTGTGTGTGGGGGGGGGGGGACACCAAGCTTCCCCCCCCCCCCCCCCAAAGGCTGCGCCGGTCCGGTTATGGGCTTGTAATCGTGGTGATGATATGATTATGTTTTTTTTTTTGTCACGGATAACAGTTCGATTGAAGCATAACTTGAAAATTGTTGTTTTCATGAAATGACAAAATTTATAGATCTAAAGATTATGGAAAAAAAGAATATGTGGATAGTAAAATACAGTGATATTACAGGGATATCAAAAGAGATCCTTCGTTTAGTAACTTAGAGAGGTAAATAATAGTAATAGTGAGACTCTTATAAAGCGCTCATTTCTACCTAAAAAAGATAATCAAGGCGCTATACATAGAACAGAGTACATATTGTGTCACGTTACAACAGTATCACAGAAAATGGTAAGACAATAAACCAACAAACAATATATACGTACACATATACATACAGGTATGGTCAATTTAAATTGAAAATGTATGTCTTGAGATTCTTTTTGAAACTATCAATGGAAGATGCTTCTCTAAGAGATTTAAGTAGGCCATTCCATAGTTTTGGGCCCATATATGAAAAAGCCCGATCCCCCCAATTATGCTTGATTCGAGGTACCTGTAAATTTCGCAAGTTTGATGAACGGAGATTACGTGGTGGTTGGTGAAGATGAAGAGTATGTATTTTGAAAGTAGACCGGGGCAAATTTGTACAATGTACGGTACAAGAAGAATAATCTTGAAGTTAATACGTTTTTCTACAGGAAGCCATACGGGGCCGAAGTATTGGGGTAGTATGCACAGTTTTCTTCGTGAAAGTAAGTAATCTTTTAGCGGCACAATTCTGAAGACGTTGCAGTTTACTGAGTTCTTTTTGTGGAAGGCTGCAAAACAGAGAATTGCAGAAATCTAGACGAGACGAAATAAGAGCATGCATCAGTTTTTCTGCTGCTGATCTAGTTAAATATCTCCGAATTGAGCCCAGGTTACGCAAATGAAATCTTACAGATTGGGATACATATGAAATGTGGTCTTTGAATGTCAGATTTGCATCATAAACAACACCAAGATTACGAACTTTGTTCGAAGGCTTGATATTACTATTGCCAATTCTAACATAACCTGTATCAGAATTAACTTTAGACAACATCTGTTTGGATCCTATCAGAATAAATTCTGACTTACTGTCATTAAATTTCAGACCATTTCTTTCCATCCATGCCTTAACATCATCAATACATAATTCTAATCGTTTTACAGCTTCAGAGAGTTCGGTCCTGGTTGGTGAAAAAGATACAAAATTTTAATATTTGAATATCATCTGCATAACAGTGATACTGAATGTCGTGTCTTTCAAAAATGTGTCTAATCCTTGAAAGATATAGAGAGAATAGAAGTGACAAAAACCTTGAAGGTAAGTGTCTATTTTCCTTTAAATTTGAAATTGAGAGGAGAAATTAATCTAAAAGTAGTACTCAATAAAAATCCAAAGGCTAGTAGTTGGTTGAAGAAAAAAACAATTATATGCGTTCTCTGAAGTGATTATAATTATAATTGGTATGCTCGACTGATGTTCTTTTGTGGGTATTTACAGACGTTAAAAAATTGTGTGATTTATTTTTTAATCAAGTATATACAGTTTTGAACGTACTGGTAATATTTACTTACATAGTGACTGCGGCATCTTTTACTGGGAAATACGTAAATAGACAAATATGCTGGGTACAGTGTTTCACATTCGAGGAGAACGAGATTATATCAGCATTACACTGAATTAAGGAAAAAAAATGCCGCTTTTTCACAAGAATCACTTCTTTTTCTGGCTAAACAAGGCTTATTAGAGCATATTATTTATAACGGTAGCAAAGAAACAGAAATAGCTTGTATTATGCTTGTCTCATTGTTTAACCAGTTCCGATGAATTCTATAAATTGATACGTGTCGCATTCATGTTATTGTGATTGATGGCAAGAATAGCTAATGAGTCTCATGTGGATCACGTTTGATTATCAATCTGAAAGTTACCCTGATCGCTGCCATCTATTAAGGTATATAGGATTTGCTTTAAGATGCCGAGTATTCCCATGTGCATCATTTGATTTACTGCCATCGACTCATTTGCCTCGCTTTCCAAGAATCCTTGAAGTCACACTTCTCTCGAGAACCGAATTGACATTGCGTCTTAATATATATATATATATATATATATATATATATATATATATACAATATTTTTGAAATATTCTTGTACCATCTCACAACTTTATACTCGCATGACATATAGTTCAATGATAGATGAGCGGAAGATGATGAAACAACTTAAGAACTTTTTTATTGATAGTACTGATAGTATATTGACGGCAAATAAATGATGATTATGATAATCGTAATGAGAAATGATATTGGTAGGGATTTAACAATTACGAAAGATTATATGTATTTTTGAAAATAATTTTGCCAGCCTTTCGTTATTACCCTGACTCAACCGACGTCTAGAAATCGCTACTAAATTTTCATGTCATGAAGGGATTGTATCTGTTAATATTTATTACTCCCTTTGTAAGTATTTTAAAGGCGTAGGTTTGCTACATAGCTGCTGCATCCTTCTTCTTTGCGTTGTTAATAAGCTCGTTAAGTGGACATGGTATGCCTAAAATGTACCTTCTGCACGACAATATTGTACAATGCCAAGTAAAGTCGACTTAGACTATCATGTTTATAGCGCCATCTATGGTTTCAGAGCACACGGGTCGAGACATCTAATTCTTACGAAAAAGAAGATGAGCCCCTCTCTTCCGTACACTTTTTGTACACCCTTTACACACATCCACATGGTACATTAATCAAGTACTTAGTGTATGAAAATGCACAGCTTAGTAACGATCATATTTACCCTAAAATTGCAAGGGACATTACTAGGTGAAAGGTGCATGATCTACGCATTTTTTTTTAAGCACGCTTTCCGCAAACAAAATGATAAGCATTAATTTTGATGACGAAAGACATTCTCTGTGCAACCCAATCACGACATAGTGAAATATTTGGAAAAAAAGGACAAAGAAATGATAATATCAAAATAAAGCTGCCCTAGTGCTCTAAGTATGGACAATGTCCTGGGTTATGTCACTTATTCTATTCTGTGTTTCAACAGCAGGTAAGAATGCAAGCTCAATGTGCATTGCTTTAAAAAAGAAAAAGACGCACACCAAAATGACAAAATAGAATTATGACTACGAGGACGTGAAATATGATAATCACATTAACATCAGAGATGTGAAAGTGAAAAATGTGAAAATTGAGCAAGTAAGAAAATCTACGGGGGGGGGGGGGGGGCAAACATCGCCCTTGGGGCCCGAGCACATCTGGAGAAACCACAAAATTACGGTTAACTTTCTTTTTTTTTTGCCGGCCTTTCTGGAAAAAGCTGTATTGTGCGCCTGGTGCCACATGTATGAAATGTAAATGTGAAAAAAAAAGGCAAAAACACATTATATTATGGTAGATATCATCTTAACGTGAAATAGTGAGAGTAAATTCTTGTAATAAGGTGGTCCATTATCTCACATGCCGTAATCTGGTAGTAGGGAGGTGTTAGAAAAGGAGAAGAAACAAGAGTCTCTCCTTTGTACCCAAGCTCCGGGCCGCGGGGAAGAATAGTTATTCGCTGTATAGCAGGTGTTGAATTGCTTTGACAAAAGACAGTATCTCTATTTAAATACGCACAATTCCTCATACCCCCATTCCACAGAGATGGCTACATGTAAGCTGTTTGTTAAACACTCATTTTCTGAAAGGATTTATTCCTTAGCATATTACCAGAAAGTTCCGTACAGGATTTCAGCATTTCCTCCGAAATGCAGCTTTAAGATGTTCAAATCATGAACCTCTTCTTTAGTTTGGCCTCTATGTCAAATATCTATGGAAAAGCGATTTGGAGCATGGAACATCAAAACTTAACATTATTGTCATATCATAATCCTTCTCTAGAGCCCTGCGCATGAATTTGCACAAGATGGGAAGAGATTCCACTAGTTCCCTGTCACATCCCTGCTCCTAGTAAAGCCATGGGTCGCTCTCTTTTAATGTTCTGCATCAACAAATTCAATTATCTGCGATGCAAGGAAAAACAGTAGCACAAAACGCAAATGTTAAAGGCATAATTTACCATTTGTAGATGAAACAAAAACCCAGCACTGGTGCTTTAAAACAGTCCTAAAATGTGAGTTAGGGATAAAAACAAACACCGTAAAAATTTGAATCCGTTTTATCGATGTTAAACATTGTTAAGTACACAAAATGTAAACAACAGTTATAACAAAAATGTGTCCAGATTAAACCGTCTACAATTAAGGTTTATCAAGAAAAATATTGATATCTCCTTGTATTTTAAGCTTTATTGCGAAAATTTTATATAGTAGGATGATTTGTGATACAACAGACCTACACATATGCATCAAATGGGATATCTTGATTTTTGTTTAAATCACTGCTCCCAAAGGTAAACTGGACCTTTAAAGGCGTATTGAACTGCGCTAATGGCAGCCATTTATAACTGTTATTGTGACCACACGCTATCAAAAGAAAAAAAAATAAAACGCATACAACAGCTGTGTCTACTATTTGTTTTCGTTTATACAGTATTTACCGACCGACTGGATGCATGTTAAAAATTTAATACTCCCTTGAAAGAGGCTGCTCTCGAAAATACACACACACACACAAAAAAAAAACTTGAAGTGTGTCGTGGTCTTTGTCTGTCCCTGTAGTTAGCAAAAAGGTGATCAAATTTCTCCCCTGAGGGAATGTGAATGGCATCGGAAAAGGCCGAGCAATTTGTGTGGGTTATGACGACATTATGGTTTCGATATTAAATATCAATTAGGATTGATTTCATTTATGGCTTGTCACGAAATTCAATTATGGTGTCCAACAAACCGCATGTACGTGCATCTTCATTCAAATAACATTTTGATTTCATCGTAATAAGAGAATGGAAAGCAGTTGAAGCATGAAATCTCACTCTTGAAGTTACATATGTCGGGAAGAATACAAGAAAGAGAAAGAAAGAGAAGAAGTGAGTATAAAGGCTGCTTTGGAACAAAATAGAATAAGACAAATATCTGTTTCAAGATACACAATTTAGTTGTCATTGTAGGAAAATATTTGTAGCGACTAGAACACTTCAATCAAAGTGAGCATTACTTTCGTAAATGAAGTTTTGGCTTAGTCTTGCTTCCAGACCATCTGCTCCTACTGATAACCTTCCGTGAGTATTAACGCCCTACAAAAGAAGCTGCACGTTCAAATGGATGGTCTGCGCAGACAATTGCCTTCGGCACAGGCAGTGACTGTCGCCGCAGAGGGTCTGGAAACTAGACTAGTTTTGGCTCCGCGATATCATTAGGATGATTTCAAGTCAGACGATGATATCACTGATCGTTATCACAGCAAATCAGAAAAATTGACAGCATAAACGACAAGTAGGAAAATTAAATATGATCATTGTCAGGGTGATTGTTTTAAATTGCGCATGAGATATAGTGCTTTACTCAAGCTGACGATTAGCTCCATTGATTTTAATCACGCAAAATTATGCTTCATAATAATGTTTTCCATCAAAATCAGTGTATGAACAATCAGACTGATTCAAACTCTTTTAAAATATGAAAGAAATCATTACATTCGCAATTCGCTGATAATGGTTGAGAAGCCTTTGATGCGAATGCTTGTAAAGATATTTATTACATAGGATGCATATAGATCATGTTTACATAATGTTCAACATTAACTGGGTATGAAATCTTTAATCCTGAAGCGCTCAGTACGATGTGAAAAGGAGGAAATACCGTGTCCAAATCTCGTAAAATGTAACCTGATGCAAAACAAGGGTATTAATACTCACTCTGCAGTATTGGAAGTAAAACCCTGCGATCTTGTCAAATCAATGTGAAGGCTGGGAGCAATTGCTATAAAACAGACAGACAAAATACAGACTAATAATCCTAATTCAATGATAGCAATAATACATCGCTAACGGGGCCGTTTGCACTGGAAACCCAAAGTGCGAAACTTCTGCGTACCCTGTTGGCATGTCAGTTGGTTAGATTTCGGCAGACTGCACTTTTTTTTTTCTCTCTGTCTTCATGGAAGTCTCCTGAAGAAAAAAATTATCTTGCTACTCTGATCAAATCTGGAGTGATATTTCGAAATTTTAGAGGAAATTGCTGTAATAGGCTGATGAATGATAACAATAATTTAGCTAAATGTCTTCTCTGTTTCCCGTGTCCTAAGTCATTCAACCCTGTGGCTGGCAGTGTGCCGCTAATAAGATCCCTAACGCTGAGTGATGGCCTTCATTTCACCTCTAGCGACGAGTAAGGCAACTGAGCTTTGATTTCCGCCACGAAGATGTTCCAATTGGTGCGATGTAACCGAATGTTGCTCCCGAGTGAGCGAGGAAAGTTAGGCAACTTTGTAACCACGATAGCGTTGAACTCTTGCCCAACGCTATCAATGCTGAGCATTAAAGGGTAATTTGTCTGCTTCGCGCCATCAGGCTAGGCGAACGTTGCTCTTTTTCAGGAAGAGGTGTCTCATGTAGCTCCAAAAACGCCTCAGGCTTTGACTTCCTAGTAATCATGACAATTACTATCAGACATACGACTCTACAGGCCCTTGCTCATTATTAATGGTCACCAGCATTTAAAAACGCCAAGGAAACATTGATTTTTTAGGTGGGATACGCCAGTGGAAAAGCCTACCAATGAAAAGAAAGCTTCAAGAATAGTCAGACGGTACAAGCAGCTACGGTGGAGAAAAAAAAAAACAGAGAGAAAGACAGATAATGTCAAACAAGTAAATTCTGCGTAAGTCAAAATGTTCACTATCCAGCCAGCGTTCACCAGCAATACGAACTCAGAATGGGCGGACCTCGCCACCGCGCACCTGTAATGTGCCCGGGGAAAACCGGCGCCGCGGTAATGAGAGATAGCAAATGCCGACCGCAGAGATTTAAATTCGGGGTTACCTTACCTGTCCTCGGGACTCGTTTTGTCATCCGACGCTTACGTTTGTAGTTTGGGAGCAAAAGATTAATTGAACTGGTGGAAACGGATCTTGATATTTAGCGAAATAGGAGTAACGCAAAGGGTTCCTTTGGTGACCAGAGGGAGGTACCTGCTCTTTTGTTTGTCGCCAATCCGGATACCTCTCACCAGGACTTGCACCTGTTCAACACTTCAAGACCTCGTCACTGATCCCATTGGCCGTTTCGTGTTTGTGTCAGACATTAAACATTGAACAGTCAAAGACATTTAAATTGTGTCAACTTGAAAACAAAGAGTGAAGAATACGTGTCTGGACGCGCATGTTTGCTTGTTTGTGTGTGTTTGTGTGTGTGGGGGGGAGGGGGTGTTGATGTGTGTGAACGCGTGACTTTGGGAGTTGAGTTTTATGTTTCTCGGATTCTCAACACTAAACGGTTCCGGTATTTTAACAACATTAGTATTCTTCATTTCTGCACTAAAGGCTTGCATCATATTCCAATCAATTCGTAGACCAATTTCCTTTTCTACCCTAGTTACGGTATTTCGATTTAAGCCGGGAGGTGTTAGAGAAGGAGAAGAAACAAAATCTCTCCTTTGTACCCATGCTCCTTGCCGCCGAGAAGTTATGCGCTTTGTCGCAGGTGTTAATAAATTGCTTCGACAAAAGACAACACTTCATTCCTCAATCACGATAAACGTAGCAAACAGCAGTTCTCTGCCCCTTTCTTTATTTTCAACACAGGAACAGGACACCCAAAGTACAATCAGTAAAAGATAGTGCTTCTTTATCCGTAAAATACTACCTACTAAACACGCAGAAACACGCATTAGCCAATCACTTTATCCGACAGATTTAACATTCAAGTGCTTAACCTGACGAACAAAATCATACACAAATGTGTTGTGTTACTAATATTCCCCTTTTCAGTACTTGGGTATTAATAACAAGAAGATTTGAAGAAAAATTGAAAGGATCTTTTCCGTACCATATTACGAGCAAGTTTAACACATGATTCTAAAATATCCTCTGAAATACAACTTAAAATTGCTAAAATCAAGAATCTCTTTCTTGGTCTCCATTTTTAGACTGTATCAAAGAGCAGCTTGGAGCATGGAACATCAAAGCCAGTGAAATCTAAGCATTATGATCGTCATACTGTAGAACTTCCGCAATAATTTGCACAAATTGCGAAGAGATTCCATTTCTTATCTTTAACACCTCCCTGATTTAAGGATATGGGACGACAAAAGCCATGCACCTCATATTATTGATGCCGTATTAGTCCAGCTCATGAAGTGTTTAAAGCTCCCTAAGATTACTCAATTTTATCTGCAACCAACCTCAAGATTCTGTCTCTTATCGAACTGAATTCTTTGCTTTTATTTAGGGAACCCTTAACATCCAACTATCAAGCACTGCACTACGGTTGTCGGGAAGGGTCATTATTATCACCTTCGATATTGCATCAAGAGTTTAAACTTTGGTTTTCAACGAAGACAGCAGTTAAGAAAACTGAACACAGTACACAATCATGGATGTAGTAGATGGATACAAGATAATCCATGGGGGAGCAATCTCGACAAATGCGTCAAATTTGACTCGGACAAGTGAAATTTACAAACATGACAATTTTGCTAGATCTCTCAAATTGCCAGAATCACATAATTTTCCCCAGAAAAAAAAATCATACCAAGCAGTTTGCATCCTCATTATTTTCTGTCATATCTTCACAATCACGAGCGTAGTCAAATATCATTATAAAACAAATAAGATCACGTGAGACATTCATAAATCTACACAATCTGTGTAGCTTTACATTCGGGACTTTGATGTCAATGACCGGGTGTCAAAACGTTTCAATCCATGCCCTTTTCATCAACCGTAGGAAAGTTTATTCGTTTTCTCGAAATCTTTCATCTATAGGCGCGAGATATCGGCAAATCCCCCGGACGAGGATTGAGTGCGTCGAACACGGAGGGGGAAAATTAGCGTTGGGAGGACGGGTGAAAAACAAAGAAACCAAAGTGGGCTGCGTGAGAAAATAAACCATGCCATCCGTGTGGAGCATGACTCAATTAGCGGCCCTAATCGGCCGCATGGTCGCACAAAGCCCGGAGCAGGTATCCGGGGAAGATTGCCAATCCGTCTGGCACCTTGACAAAAGCGTGAAGAAAGCATATTGTCACAATTAGTACAGATCATCTTGACACTCTGACCATTATCGCGCGGCCCCAATCTCTCTCGGACCTTCTCATCTCCTCAATGTATACCTTTTGGGCGTGACCCCTTGCAGAACAGAGGAACAAGGGAGGAGGATCTCTCTATTTTGATACCCTGTTACGGGGTATAAGAAAGACGATAAAGGTAAAAATCTCTTTGCGATAAGATGAAGTTTGAATATTTATCATATTGCGCATTCACCGATGTTGATAAGCAGTTTTGATTAACCTGGTGGAAGCAAGCTTTGAGATTCATTCCTCCGCCTTAACGCCGGTCTCCTGGGTATCGGGCGGCACGTGGAGAACTAACACAGACTGCTCTTCTTAGTTGGCTTTATCATTCATCATGCCAACGTCGGGCTCGAATTAGTTAGCGAGACATGGTGACTAGCGTATTGATCACTTCGTAAGCCGTGACTAGCTTACATGGAGTGGGTTTATACAGGGGATGTTTTGTATGTTGTTGTTGATTATTCATAAAAATGAAAAGAAAACAATCTATAAATTTGATTAGGTCATTGACATGCATACACGGAATTTCATTTCTGGGTTTGACGCAGATAATCTGTCAGAGTTGAATCGATTATATATAATTTCGTGAATATTGTGCCCCTGTTTTCCGCATTTACGACAGCTTTCTGTTCTCCCCCCCCCCCTTCTGTAAAAAGGAAAGAAATGACAAAATGCATTCATTTACGGAAAGTGAGATGAATAAAGCTGAAGAAATGTGTGACACGTAAACACGAGGTAATACCTCAGAAATGCACAAGATGAGTGAAATCGCATGTAATAGAAACATCGGCTCTGCCCACGGATTCTCTTTCGAAGTTGGTCACGTTGCGGACACCGGATACTTTCGCAGCGCACTGTCGGCGAGCTTGTATTCATCGCCAAAATGGGTTGACGACCACTCCATATCCCCCTCAACAGACGCTGAGGAGAAATACATTCCCGACCTAATTTACGGATATTTTGCTTGGAACACTACTCCACTCTATCGTGACGTCACACAGGTATCAAAAGAGGCGTGACCTAATTTTCGGTAATGGGTTCATTTTCGTCTTAAATCTGTTCTTTCATTTTCTTTCTCCCTATTCACATTCATCGGAAATTCCCGTTTGCTAAATATCGATTCCCGACGGAATAAGAACATCCACAATATTACACATATCCCTTTGCATGAATGGCAGATTCGCTCGCTCTGAAAACCATCGATCTTTTTGCTGGAAGATTCGGCCCTGGAACGGTAATTGACAATAACGTACCGCAGAGACTTCCCCACCTTGGAGCCATGCGCGATCCGGTGTCGGTTTGCGCGACGCGGGATTAAGGAGAAAATGGCATATTAGAGTGACAAACATGCATGATGTATTAAAGGAAAACTTAGCATCCGGTGAGACCTCATACTTCAACGGGACGTATCTCGATATGAAAACTCAGTCCCCCGTTTGCGTGTGAAGGAAAACCCTATAATCACAACAAAGCAACAACACACGTAATTTCGCACTTGTAATCGATAGGATTTTTATGGTGTCGGATTGAAATATATATATATATATATATATATATATATATATATATATATATATTGTAGCTGGGACTTGCAGTCTATCAGGTGCACTAACAGGCACTGAGTTTTTTAGCGTTAGAGAATTATGCAAACACAGTCAACTGTTTCCTTATTGACGCCAGAAGCTTGCACCCGATCATTCCAGGTCATGGGAAAGCCGCAACACAGTTTTAAAACCAGTTTCTTACTCGGTTCTGAAATCCCGATATAAATGTTGGATTCGTTAGGTACATAATTTTCATTTCATTTCATTTCATTTCTAACAAAAGTATAAAGTACAATATAACGTTTTCATATACATACGAAATCAATGCAGTTTATTCTTTATAATAAAGAAAACACAGTTTAAGAGAGTGCAATATCGATAGGCAAACTGTAACTCAATTCCATCAAGGAAAAGTTGTCGGCAGTGGAGGGAACTGCTGAAAAGCAGTTAATAATGATAGTCAATAATCTGACAGTTAGTTCGCATCGACATGAATGTTGTATTTACCAATGGATCCGCCAATCAGGACGTATCGACATCACTGCGCCTCGCTACATCATGCAAGTATAGCAAAAAGGCAATTTCGTCATAAAGATATCGACCAAGAAAACTTCTCCGAGCATAAAGACTATGCTGAAGGAATACGATGGAAGAAATACTCCAGTCTCTTGGGCACCGTTTCATGAAAGTTGTCAGTCCTGACAAGATGTCAGTCTCTGACAATCACCTTAGTAACAGTCACTGACCAGGGCTTCTCAGCCAACTATAACCAAGGATTTAACCGAAATTGTAAGAGACTTGTCAGGGCTGACAACTTTCATAATACTGTGCTCTGATCAAGACTATACGATTTGAGGTGTCCCTTCGATGTCTCGTTATAAGATTTAGGGATAATAATTCAAAAAGTCGTTGATTTTTTCTTCTTCTTTTGTTTTTGCATGAAGTCTGATTTGATCTTCACATTTTAAGCCTTACATTTAGCTTGTGTCTCGAGACAGTTTTCTTTTTCCTTTTTTCCTTTTTTTTTTTTTTTTTTTGGTTTCTTCGGGGCAAAATTCCTCTCGATACTTCAACAGAAACACTGAAACGAATAGTAAATCACAGCTTGGAGCATGTACTCTGAAAGATTCTACACTCGGTAAAAGGAAGTCCCTAGAATCTTATGCAAAAAAAAAAAAATGCATATCTCATACAAGCTCACGGAGAAGTGACACACTTATGATTTCATGGTAGAGAAGTGTGTTGGAATCTGGCAAGGACGAAGTATAAAATCGTCACAAGAAAAGTATTTCATCTTTTTATGTATCCTGCTTGCAGTTTCGCTTGACATTTTAATGTTATCCCTCCCGGCAAAAATACATTATGTGCATCGAAATGACGCATGGTTTGATAACAAAGGACAGATGGACAGCATTAGGTACAGTCAACCTCGCATACCTCGACGTCAGATTGGCCGAATATCACTTATCTCGTATAACAAATAAAAGTCCCAAATTTTCGTTATGTATTTCCTGTTCTTAAAAAAAAATACGTAAGTCGAAGTCGAAGTAAATGACTCGAATTTCAGTTACCTCGATGTGAAATCCCCTCTCGTTTCTTATTAAACTGATCTTTTTTTTTTCTCCACACATTAACCGAAACAAAATTTCAACATCGCTCATCTATTCCCAGACAAGTAAATATCACAGACGACGGCGCGGCGTCAAAAGCCTTTTCGCACTTGATAGTCAATACTTCGAGATCAGAACTATTTCGTGTCCAACGTATTGTATGTAAAAAGAATACCTAACACAAACTTACATGTACGAAGTACGCAGTACGCACACAGCACACTTTGCTCAAGAATTTGTGCTTATGGCACCACGACACTCAGCGAAGCATTAGAAGACGAGTTCGTTTTCCCGAATGTTTCGTTGATCCGAAAGTGAAATAAGGTTCCTTATTCCAAAGTTCGTAATTCCGAAACACACAAATTCCCTATGCTTAAATGTTCGTTAATCCGAAAGTGAAATGGAGTTCGATCAAATTTCTTGGTGTGACAATTGATAACAAACTTAATTGGAACGAACATACTGGTGTCGTCTGCAATAGATTGTCAAAAAAATGTAGGAATATTTTATAAATTGCGATTTCTGTCAAGAAAGGTGTTGCTTCTTCTTTATAATACTCTCGTATAACCTCATGTAAGCTTGGGCAAATTCAGGTATGACCAATGCCAGGAGATTGTTTTTATTGCAGAAAAAGCTGGTCCGTATTATTCATCACTATGATTTTCTTGCCCATACATCGCCTATATTTTTTAATCTGAAGATTTTAAGATTTAATGATATACATTATTATCAAAGTGCAATTTTTATGTATTTATGCTTTAGGAAGGTGCTTCCAAAATGTTTGATTAACTATTTTAGAATAAGTGATAACAGAAGATATGATATGAGAATCAAAGATAAATTTACATTGCCTTATGCCAGAACTATGCCATCATATAATTCTATATTTTTTAATGGACCCAAAATTTGGAATGATATTCCGGTCGAAATAAGACAGAGTTCATCGCTGAATGTGTTTAAAAGAAAATTAAGATTGCATGTTTTAAATCAGTATGCCGAAATGGTGTGATAAACTTTTCTCTTATGTCAGTGTGTGTGTGTGTGTGTGTGTGTGTGTGTGTGTGTGTGTGCGTATGTATGTGTGTATTAATTCATAAAGAAATGTATTCATTCAATATTTTAATATTCTATGAATGAAATAGTATGGGAACAGGACTTTTATATAAGGCATAGCCTTTCTGTCTGTCTCCGAACACTTTCAAATGTATTGTATATTCGTACTGATGCTTATTGTGATCATTCTTTTCTTGTTATAGTATGTGGTGTTGTCAATTTTCTGTATTCTCCTCTGTTTTTTTACTGAAAGTGTTGAATAAATCTGAATAAATCTGAATCTGAATGTGAATCTGAGTTCGTTATGAATAAATCCAAACTAGTATTCCAAAGGTTCGTTATACCGGAAGTTCGCTGAAATGAATCTTCGGAATAAAAACCTTATTTCATCTTCGAACGTTCATTAATGAACCGTCAGAAAAACGAAACGGAAGAACCACTATTCACTTTTTGGGGTCACATGACATGAATGTGTAAGCAAATGCAATTACACGATTGTACATCGTTAACTACAGACAAGCTACACGCACACGGAGACACAGCTAAGAACGCATACTGCAATTCTTGTATTGGCTTCCTTTGTTTGTTTGTTATGAATTCAAGTCTTTCACCAGAGAATTACAGATGTGCGTCGAAAAAAAGACGGTCGATTTTCATTCCATTCATTCACATTCTACTAAATTTCCAACTGTGACAATCATGCATCACACACACACATACACACACACACACACACACTTACACACCATTTTGAGAATCAATAAAATCTCCAACGTCGATTACGTCGAGGCAATTTCGACGTACGCAGAACCCGAAGATCGTTTTAGTCGAACCATTTTCTATAATGTCCCGACTGATTGGACGTAAGCGAGATTGACTGTATATACACGCAATAAAAAAAAAAAAGAAGAAATGCTTGTTCTACCATTTCCCTCCTGCGGACAGAATTTTAGTCGATATACTGATAAAAGTTAGCAGCGAAAAAAAAAAAATTCAAGCAGGGAAGTGGTATTGTAATGTCGACAAGGCAGCGAAATATTAACGCATTCCTGGCTGAGAAGACAAAATTTCAAGATTTTTTGTTGTTGTTGTTGTTGCTCTGAAAGCATTTCTCCATGTGACAATATATATATATATATATATATATATATATATATATATATATTATTTATTTATATATATATATATATATATATATATATATATATATATATATATATATATATTATGTAGGCCTATATGATTTGCCGGAATTCATAAAAACAAAATAATCTCAAAATGGAATGTTCTATTTGCTTTGCTGGGCTTATGTGAATATTGTATTAGGAGTTACTAATACAATTCTCGAAATGCATTCGTCTTGACTGTTTTGAAAGGCAGTTTATCGGTTTTTATCATAATACACCTTATAAAACTGTTTATCTTACTTCGAAGAAACATTTGGCCTTTAGCAAATGTGAGATCAAGAACACTGAGCTTAATTTAAAGTCTGCAAAACAGAAGAAAAAAACTAAGTAATTTCAGGATACACGTAAACAATGTTTGATTTATTCATTTCCCGGCTTTAGGCAGCTCTGCCTCATGCATGGAACTCTTTTAATCCAAATTGCACTTTTAAGGTTTTGGTGAAATGAATACATATACATATCCATTGTTATGTTCTTGAAAACCCAAATACCCTTAATATTTCATACTTCTTGAGATGTATTAATGCTCTTAGACGTGTGGGACAATTACATCAGTTCACCTTATTCCCTTCATCAGAGCACTGATTTAACTTGAATTGAATTGAATTGACTGATCTATATACAATCCTTGATTATGAGGATGCACAACTATGGCGGGAGAATCTCGGTGTTGATCCGCTTTTCTGTCACAAATAAGGATGCTATTCAAAATATCCACTTCTTTATATATTATGCGAAGACATCCATTACGTATTTTGAGCAAAGCCCCTTTTATGTTGGCAATTCAAATTTTGATATCACTATCCTGATGACTATGCCTGATGTCTAATAATTAATTCAATTCTGTTATTTTGTCACCTAATGATATGAATTGCTCATGGATCAAAATATCCCACAAACTCACAGTGCAAAAGACATCTCACTCTTAGCTGTAAAAGGTCACCTGACCCTTCTTATACACCTTCCTTTTTTTTTTCTTCAAAACCCAACATACGTCATTAATGTATTTCACACACATTTTCCACCTTCTCCGCTTTACCTGTTAACGATAATGAGCTAGTGTCCTGTCACGTGACGCCGTCTATTTCAATAGTGAATTTCTCTCTCCATTATGTTCTCAGCCATTCCGGAGCAAGGAATTACCTTTCACTTTATGTGAACAATCACTCTTATGAATACATAACAATAATACTTATTGTGATATTCCCATTCTGGCATGTGCCTTGAATTTGTGAAAACAATGTTTTATTCTTTCGATATCATGCCTTCGAGACAGGCATGTGCAGAGACCGTATACTGCAAACTGAAGGCTGTCACAAGTAGTGCATGGATTTTTTTCCTCCAGTACACAAAGCCTTTATTCCATGACCAATGTATATTTGATTCAAGCATACCCTTTTAATATCTAATACGATTTCTAAATCTAGAAACTATCGGCTTACATTTCATCCTTCGACAGGATTTCATGGACAGACAATCAATGGTATTGACATTGCGGAGCGTGTGGTCACTGCATGGCTCGGTCATTGTTTATTCCACAGTGGTATACTCCTGACAGCATTGTATCTCAATGTGTTGTTCGTTTTATTGAACATCGTAATTCAGTCTAACTCAGAAAGCAATTATTTACGAAGTTCACAAATTTCACAGTGGAGTAGGAATGGCGGGAATCGAGACGTGTTTGATGAAGGCTCAGTGACCGGTGAATGAAGTGTGAAGTCAAACAAGTCTCGCTCCGGCATGAGTACTCCAAACACACATGCATGTGGACGAGATTTTGTCACGATCAGCGAGGAGGTGAAATGACTTTTAAAGGTTGCAGTTATTTTCGTTGGATCAAATTTGTTCAATGAAAACATTAAATCAGATCAGCAGAAACGCAATGAATTCGTTTGACAGTGTGACACTGTTGGTGAGGAATTGTCAATGCATCAAGAAAATGAACTGCAAATTTCATCACCCTTGACTAACTTCGGTAGATCATGCATATTTTGCATGTACGGTGTAATCATACAGCGTTTGTATCTTAAATCTTGGTTTCCTGTAATAAAGGTTCTTGATGAACTCCGAGATCTTGCAAATGGTTTGCTTAACTTCCTATACTCAGTCATATGGCATAACTATCTTGTATCAAAATGACTGGCAAAAGGTAAATCTTTCCGGACTTGAAATGGTGCTGACAAGCTGGTCCTACGCTTAAAAGCGAAGAACCTTAATAATCCCCCTCGAAAGCAGTTCACGAGCACTTGCAGAAATGACGCTCTCCTGCGCTTTAAGGACGCCAATGAATCAGAAGAAAGCAACCTCAGCCTGTGGCAATCACCGCCGGTCACTATGCTTCCCTTTGTATTTCATCATACGACAGAAGAAGACCATGCTTCCCTTTTCCCGCGTCTTCGCCCGACTGTGCACGCACTCCTCGAATATGTGTAGCGATCCATTGTGATGACACTTTTTTTGCTCAATGTGTCCAAGCGCAAAGAACGAGCAACCATTCTGCGCATGCATCTTCAGTTTTGATGAAAGTGTTGAGTGACAAGTTCAGGGTCCCATTTCGTAAAAGATTATGAGGATAGCAACTCTTGTTAGAAGTATAACTCCTCGCAGCCAATCAAGAAGCAGGATTCTTGTCATTATGACACGTAACAATGCAGCAAAAGTTTCTATTCCCATAGCAACTTTTTATGGAATAGGGCTACTTTTGCTCTAGTGCTATTGGTAACACCACATTAAATCCATTGAATTTTCATGTTTCATTCGAGTGAAAAAAAAATCGGGAATCACTGAAGTAAACCGGAGAGAACAAACGGATTACGAAATTGTAAGCATAATCGATAAATGGCAATCACTATGCTATTGACAGACGCTTTGAAAAGACATTCTCAAAACAGACAGATAACGCATTTTTGTGTTTTCTGTACATCTAACCCCTCCCCGAACCAGTGTAAAGGCGGTGTACATATTGAAAGGGTTCAACAATAAGTTTACAGATGAACGTATTTCTTTGGACATTGAACAATCTAGCATATCGTTGGTAGATATGAACTGTGTGTTTAACTTGTGGTGTGTCTGTTCCATTATTGCTATGTTGTTCTAGCATTATCGTTGGTAGATATGAACTGTGTGTTTAAAAGCATGTGGTATGTCTGTTCCTTTATTACTTTGTTGTCCTAGCATATCGTTGGTAAAATTGAACTGTGTGTTTATATAGCGTGTGGTGAGTCTTTTCTTTTATTACTTTGTCGTTCTAGCATATCGTTGGTAGATATGAACTGAGTGTATCATTGCACAACTAGGTAATTGTTAAACTAAAAGGTATCGTTTGGATTAAATCAACGATACCAGAAGTTTTTCTTCTCACCTTCAAAAAGGCCTGTGTGGAAATACAGACGCATCGCAGCAAATAGGCAGTAACATCTTCTTCTGTAGAGTAACCTGAAAATAGAGTGGCGTAGTGCCAAAATAGTCTTCTCAAGTTTTCTCAGTTTTAACTAGTCTCATCAGGAAGAAACAGGAAAAACTGAAATAAGAATCGATCTTAGGGAAAAAGATTAATTCAAGGGCTTATTAAGTTGACACAATCAAAGGTTTGGTAGCTTTTGGTATATGATAATCAATTAGCACAATCGCTGAAGAAACGACACTGTATATGCCGCAGGAATCGTCATATAAGACAGGAAGGTTCTGATACAATTTACCTTCACTAGAAAGTAAACTTCTCATACAAAATCGTCGGTTCTCCGACAACATCAAAGAAATTCTTTATCACCAGAAAGCTGTCAAAAACCCATTAAGATCCTTAGAGGTCATCCACGAATGGTAGTTTTTTTCGATGGAATATTTGTAGTAGCATCTTTGATGGAAGGCGGAGGGAGTTTGTTCATTTAAAGTATTTCCAATCCCGTATAGAAGTGGCTTTCAAAATTATGTAGCGTTGAAGGCTCGAGAAAAAAAAAATGACCGATGATAATCGAAAAGCAATAGTGGCCCTGAAACAAATTAATTTTCTTTATAAGTTTACACTATACACGCAACAAAGCAGTAGAGTGTGATCTACGAAATAACCCTTAGGGTTCCATTAAGATGGTCTGTTTACTACCTGGTTGACCTTAGAATCTTTCGATAAAGCATGTTAAGTGAAGCATTTTACTGTTTTTCCCTACACCAGTGATAACTGAAAACAAACTTTCTTTTTCCTTTACATGTAACATGCGTCGTACTGCAGAAAAAGAAGAAGATAATATATATAATCAGCGATGTTGCCAGATACTTCAATAATCTCTTAGGTTTTCTGAGGTGTTGAATAAGTTGTCAAATATTTGTAGCGAGAACGGAAATAGTTTTACTCAGTTGCACTCTAAGGAGAAAGAGAAATCGAAATTAGTCTGACCAAGAACAAAACAAAACAGAACAAAATATACTCACAAACATAAAGCCAGAGGAGAAGAGAAATACTTTTTGTCGCTTAATTTAAGATACTATTTGGCACTGTTGCGGAAATTACCCTAGCGAGACTCTCCCCTTTTAATGAATATCTGCAATATCCGCAATATTTCATTCTTGTGGAAATCATACAGATCCTGAAGTTGTCATTATTCAAAACTATATATTCAAAATTTGAAACCCTTACGGTGCATGGTTAACGCGTAATTTCACTTCACTCCTGTTCTTCGAATAATTTCCCTTCTTGCATCGATCTCTCCAAACAAAGTGTCCTGAGCATCCATTTTCACCATAATTTTTGCTTACCTTAGTAAATCAATGAATGCCAAGATACAGAAACTTTAAGTTATAAAAATTATGACAGATGTGATAGGAAAAGAAAGCAAGGGCAGAATAAGGTAAGTGTGTACAGCACATGTGATGTGGATCATGATATAGTCAATGGATCAAAGACTTTGCGGTATAAAGAACATACATCAAATATTCCATTTAAGATGGGAACTGGCACCATTACCTCACATGAGTATTATTCCACAACGCTCTTGTCATAACCAATTTGATCCCACGCAGTACAGCGGTTGCACAGATGTACAACACACATACACACATACACACACACACACACACACACACACACACACACACACACACACACACACACACACACACAATGCACAGGCACATACACACATGCACAAAAACCAAGGTAACCAAGAATGACAACTTCGGTTGAAGAAAATCAGGCACCAACATGAGTGAAAGAAATGCTTCTGACAACACGCCACTTTCCGTTTTGATTAATTTTTGTTTAGTCTTTCCTTGGGTACGGTGAAGGCAATATCGAGAATAACCGCCAACTTTACTCTCCTGAGCAGATGTCAATGTGTCGGTAAGAGGTCGTCTGCTCATGTATCAATTATCGAAATTATTATCTCCGGCTCGAGCTTTTTTTCCTATCTGGCTGAACGTCTCCGTAATTTTTCATTAACTTCTGATATGTAAATAGTCATAGAAAAATAATCTTGTTTATTTCGACCCATCTCAGTAATTAAATGTTATCCTCAGGATTATGAACCTCATGTAACAACGTTGCCTATTTCAAATTGACATGCGCAGGAGGATGAAATTAGAATTACACTGAATAACAACGATCTAACACTGATTTGTTCCTAAATGATTTTTCCACTGTTCATTGCTACTTCCGGTCGTTGCGGCTTTAAAATTGCCATTGCTATTGACAACCTAATCGTGCGCAATTTTAAGAGGACTATATATGGTTATTTTGAGAGAGTTCAAACATATACAGGCCGAACCTCGTAGGTTAACTCAAACTGACATAGGGCCCGAATTCACGAAGGTGATACAATCTTATTCCGACCATGGAGCGCCAAGTGTCGCATGGAATATTTCGTTACGAAATCAGTCATTTCGTCAACGAAATGATCATGTTTGTAACAAAATAACAACACTTCGTCGACGAAATGACGGATTTCGTCCATGGTTTAAACTGTGGACAAGGTTGTACCACCTTCGTGAATTCGGGCCTAAAAGTCCATGGACCAAAACAAGAGCGAAATAGGCATATTCCATGCACGTGGATGCGTGAGCGTTCATTCACTATTGGATATCCATTCATGCACGTCATTCTCATACACGAAGTCAAAATTTGCATAATCTATAAACTACATTCACACTATACCATAATATGTTCTGGCCATTGAGTTTTAGTTCTTGTGTATTCATGAATTTTGTAATGTGTTTAACGGACAAATATAAAGATTTAAAAGTGTATATACCTTCCATTTTCGTAAGACGTCATCAATGTACTGAGCGCTAGTTGTGTTTGCGCTGGAATATGCAATAGTCTGGCCCCTTATACCGGTAGAGTAGAAGTTACTCCGCCGAAGTTGACGGAATACGGTTAATCGTATCTGTAGCCGTCTTCTGTAGTTATTACAACACTGCCAGTTTCTTTGTCTACTCGCAAAACAGTCGATGCAATGTGTAGACGGAAGGAGAATTCCAAGCACTGCATACTGGGTTAGTACGATCTGGAAAAACGATTATTAAGCTTGGGGATCCATTCACTTGGGGTATTTTTTTTCAATGTGTGTGTTATTATGTTTTCCTTGACACATGTCACCGAACGTATCGTTGCAGTGCGGTGTAATGTAAGATCAAAATATCGGAATCATTACTTCCCCTTTTACATCATGACCTTTTGTTGAAAAGATTTCACACATGTTTTTCCTTGTCAATACATTCTGTTAAACCTAATGCTGAAAAAAAAAAGTTTAGAAATAGCCCATCTTCTATGCGTCGCACCTGGTTTAGCAATTTACCGCCAGGCGTCTTGGCAGCCGCTTACAGTCCTACTTTAGTGCGTGTCGTTTCTTTTATCGCTTTTGGAATTGAGTTGGACTCAATTTTTACTTCAGCAATAAAGAATCAAAACAATTAAATGAGTTTGGTTATGCTTAGGCAACGAGGATGAAATTCCCTTGCCTTAAAGAACAATTACACCTTGACATGTGGATTGAGTAAATGCAGCAATACTAGTAGAACATATCAGTGACAATTTGAGCAAAATCGGACAATCCGTTAAAAAGTTATGATTTTTTTTTAATGAGAAGGGTGAGATGGATGAGAAGATTTACAGCTTGTGATGTACATGTGTAGACCGATATCAAGAAATTATGAAACAAATTCAAAATATTTTCACTTTTCTCGCATAATAAAAGAACGCTTGACTTGCCTCTTTCAGAAGGCAGGGGGAATATCAGTGGCAAGTCGAGGTTAATGTGCACTTTAAAAAAAGATAAATCTTTGTGAAATTCTCTCAAGATTTTCCTTATATCGTTCTACTCATGTGACGTCATACACTGCAGTAGTCTTCTCATCCAGCAGTGACTGCGTAGCTAGGTACTTTACAAATTAAGTTTTGAACGGATTGTCCCACTTCCCTAGCCTTTCGCTAATGTGTTCTACTAATATCGCTGCATTCTCTCAATCCTCATGTATATGAAGGTGGACAAATTGTCTGTTAAAGGGCGTCGCAGCTATTTCCATGAAACAGCTCGAATCAAGAACATAAGAATTGTGAGACAGTGTTCTTATCAACTGAACCATTCAGCATCTTCCATAAGTTGGGCAGGGTAGTTCACAAAGAATCAAGCCGATCTTTAAAGTTAAGATCGACTTTGAATCATGATGGTATGAAACTGATTCCTTGTTCAGTTTAATTAGCCTTTCAGAATCAACTTCAAATTGTTATCAAAATTTGCAGAAAAAAATCCTTAGTCACTCATTTTACCTTTAATATCGATGACTGCCTGAAAAACTTTCCAAAATTTTAATTTTCATTAGACATTAGAAGATCAGAGTGCCATTGAAGACACACATTACATATTACAAAATTTCTAAGTAGATCTTAACTGTTAAGATCGACTTAAATTCTTTGTAACCCCCCCCCCCCCCTAGGTATTATAACAGTTCTGAATGGCATAAAATGTTTGTTCATGAAAAAAAAAAAAAAACATGGTGTGATGTTCCTACATCATCACGTTTCTCTCCGCTCTCTTTCCATGCGTATTGAATAGAATGACATCACACTTTCACATGCATTTTTTACATGTCATTTTTTTTTTTACATGAAAGACTGGCACACCACGTGACCATTTCTCCCTTTCTGCGCCGAGGTCAATCACCTCTGACCGCGCCCACTAAGTGTCAGCCACTGACAACACACGGAGAAGAAGTGCGCGTGTTTTTGTCATGAACGTAATTATGTACATATTCATTTTTATCATTTTGAAATTTGATGCGGCCGCAATATCCAGCCCTAATGGGTCCCTCCCGATGTCAATAATGATGTAAACATATCTTCACGAATGGCTAAAACAAGCGGAAGAGGGGAACCATTAACTGAGACAATTACTCCGCCGTGCCTAATCCAAATCTTGCGCCTTTTTTCTTTTTTTTTTCTTTTTTTTTTTTTTAGATTTTGGTCGTTGTATGATTATTCCGAGACGGAAATAGGTTGCAGCGTGAGTAATCTTATACCAGACTTTCGTTCACCCGGAGCAAAGAGCTTCGTAATGATTTCTTCTCCGAGGTTTTGGCTACATAAACAATTGAAATATGAGTCTACGTAGTCACAGACCAACGCGCAGACCCGTGTAGCTGAAGGCGAGTGACGAAGGAGGTACACACATGGGGGGGGGGGGGGGGAGGGAGGGAGATTACAGTTAGGACAAAACAAGTGCAGCAGAAATGTTATGGTAATAGCAGAATGCACATATCACAATATTGATGGTCACTCTCCAAATCCCACGGTGGTAAGTGTGCTAAGCACAGCCAGAGAAAAGAGATCAAAATAAACATGCATAAAAAAAAAACAAAAACTTGAATATTATGATGTTAGGAGGCATCCTGGACGGGGAGGTCGCGAGAGGAGGAATAATGTTCTATATTTTGTGAGATATTTTCGTGCATCCGAGCAGAATTTCTCCTTTTTTTTTTCTCGACTTTTCCCCCTCGAGGCCTGCATACGGTTTGATGGCACATTTTGTCCAAATCGACCCCACCGATGCGATATCAGATAACAACTAATGATGCCATGGCCCCATTATTGGTATTTTTTTTTCTTTGCGGCAAGCTGTGACCAAAAAAAAAAAAAATGATAATAAAAACCGCGCTTGAGGATTTGCAGGCGCTAAGTAGGTTCTAGTACAGGCAGGTGTTGCAAGCAGCAGTTTCAGACCAGAACGATCTTAATAAACTAAGAAAGACAACAAAACATTCATGCCATTTCCCTATCTATGTTGATGCCGTGCAAGTAAATTGAATAAGTGCCAGTGAGACTGGAAAGGGATACCGTAATAGAAACACGTTAAATCCGCCTTTTTATGATAATGAATAATGACGTATTTCATACACATTCGCTCGACTAAACCGTCGAATCTAAACATGAGCCAATTACCGTGTACACGTATTGTAAAATACTGTAGAATATAACATTAACGACAGAGTGAAAATCCTCATTAAAGTCTTCATCGAAAAAAAAAAATGTATCGAATATATCTAAGGATGACTGTGTGGAAGGTCGTGTCGTTAGTGAAACTATCATCATAATTATGTCGTCGGTTAAATACCCGGATGTTATTTTTTTTTCTCTACGTCATCACGTGGACATCTTGTTTGAGGCGCTGTTATTGTAAATAATTGACATGGGATGACGTGTCGATTATTTACGATAACAACGCCTCCAAGACGTATACAGGAAGATTCCTAGAAGTCCCGTTTTCAGCAGAGATTAATTGTCTCCGGCATTAAATCATTTTTGAAAAGAAATCTTCTATTCCTGTCATGCCGATGAGTCTTGATCATGGACTAAATATTGTGACTGCTGGACAACAATATTTATCTCCTTTGCCGCTGGAAAGAATGATTTTGGTCCTATTTATACGCGGAACCCCGCTATCAGCCATTCGTGTAATTTGTCACTCATACACGTGTCGTAAACAGCTTGCTTTGAACATCAAACTTCAAAGTAGCAGCATCATAGGCCAACGCAAGTGACGTCAAGCAAGATACTAAACAGGGTTGTAGTTTTGGTTTCATGTTTTTTTTTTTTTTTATACCAAAGAATTATACTGGTCATTGTTACTTGAAAAGATTACAGAAATCATTGATGAAAACAAGTCTTCTACTAACCGGTAAGCACAAAAGAAGACGAAATCAAGGAGAATAAATTGTATTTTTCACATCATCTTTATCATTACGTAAGCTTTTATTATTTTAAAGCGAAAGGGGACTGTAGTTGCCAACTTGTCGTCAAAAACAAGATTACTAATATAAGAGACTTTCTGTTTCGTTTTGTTTTTCTATGGTAAATGAAGGGATGGTATCTACTGTCTCATCTAATTTCAAATGTGCTTGCTCCCGAAATATGGTCGTGTCTGGTGAATGTATGAGAAAGTTATGAATTTCGTGTTCCTTATTGTCTGATCCTCATTACAGGTTAACTCGTTCTGCCAGTACTCTACTTATTCAAGTTCACGGTGGTTTTTTTTTTTTTCAGTGTAGGGGAGCTGTGGAAAGGGGGGCCCTCTGGGCTGTCAAAGTAGATGCCCCCCCCCCCACATTTATAATGGCGGAATATTATATGGGCGATTTCATTTCTGATTTGTTTTTTGCTGTTGTTTTTAAAGAGTCAAAAAGTGTGTATGTGTGTGTGGGGGGGGGGGGGCTGCAACTACAAAAGGGATAGAAAAAATATTTCCTTTCAAACCAAAGATTGTGAACACAAAGCTAGTAAACTTGCAAACACTATTCAATGTCATGGTTGCCCAATTTAAAACAACATGTCAATCTTTGCTGAGTGAGCTGCGTGATGACGGTTGCATGGATGGAGACTCACTCAAGCGTGCAGATATGAAAGTTATGCTGTCGCAGTTTAGACCTCTATCAATAGAATATTACCATGCAATCCCCCCCCCCCCCAAAAAAAAAAAAAAAAAATATATATATATATATATATATAA
The DNA here is from genome assembly GCF_964275005.1 of Diadema setosum. Taxonomy (NCBI): domain Eukaryota; kingdom Metazoa; phylum Echinodermata; class Echinoidea; order Diadematoida; family Diadematidae; genus Diadema; species Diadema setosum. The sequence continues at coordinate 11,198,331 of NC_092695.1, forward strand.
CAATTCTTTTTCTAGGATAGCGCTATCATCTACCGGAAACCTGAGTGTGGTAACTTGGGTTTCATTTCGTTATTCAGAAGACTCCTTGATCTGAAAGTACATCAATCCGAAAATTATGAAAGGTTGGTTATTCCGAAGGTTTGTTAGTACGCATGCACTCTCTTTTGATTTCCGTAATAACAAAATTGTTTTTGTATTCGGAATAACGACGCTCCTGAATGATTTCAGAATAACGCCACAAATGCTCGGATTAACGAACCCCGTTTCTTTTTTCGGATGAACGAACCTTAACGAGCGTCACCTGGTACACTGAGACACAGATACGTCATGAACTACGCGGCTCCATATATAATTTGCCTTTTTTTTTTCAAAGCGGTTAATGATCATTGGCGACAGAGATTTTCTTTCTTCCATAACTTCATCTTACACATGATTACAAGAGACGCAAACAAAACAAGGCACAATGCAGGTCAGTATATATTATCAAACAGGAAGCATTATCGATCAGGACTCTTGACACAAAGAGTATTATTGTCAGAGCAAAATACGTAGCTCTATCAAGGCGCTAGCTCTATTAGTGTATCAAGGAAATATCAGCTCCTGGTACCGCCTAATTGGTTCTAGAGAATAGCGTTATCTGGCGCATGGCCTTCCTTTGAAGCATGATTGTCTCCATCATGCTCGAAGGAAAAATCAAGATGATAAATCATGTTAAAGGAAAGTTAACCTCCATTAATGTTTTATATTACACCTTTGTTATACCAGAGAGTAGTATACATCCAGTGTTCCCCATATAACACTTAGATTGCAGAATAGTATTTTCAATCTGGAGTAAGTTGTAGAATTGTAAATGGCTTCGTATTCTTTTGAGTGGCGTCTACTTTCTTTCCTGTAGTGATTCATTTTTAGATTTTTTTTCCCACCAAATCAATACAACATTGCAATCGACATTGTCGAATCAATGATTCTACACCATTGTTCAGTACATCAACTGATGACAATATTATCATCTACCTTGCAACGAAAGAAGAAGAAAAAAATAAGCCCGTTAACACAAGCATACAACACATCTGTTTTGTTCTTGTTGCTGCTGCTTTTCCCAACGTAAGTATTAGGAGGCGGTCATCTTGAGTGGAAACAAAGGAAAGGACTGCTTTGAGACAACATTCTTGCCACTATTTACTCTAACTCCTCTTTCACCTGCCGTGGTCAGGCTTTCATGAATAACCATGTGAAATGAAAGAAAGTGACGGACTGTCACGGCCAGTATTCTTGACTCAAGAGAGCTCCTTGAACCAGTGCTCCCTGCCCGGAACATCTCTGGGCTTTTTTTTTTTTTTTTTTTTTTTGGGGGGGGGGGGTGTTATTTCTCATCTTGCGCGGCCCCCTTCACTCGGCCTTCTTCAGCTCTTTGAGGTGATATCACCCATGCATGCATGGGGCGTGCGTATAGTACCGGGAGCATTTGCCCGACGATGCGAGAGCGGGGGAAACGCATACATGAATATATTTTTGTATTGGAAGACGTGGATTCGAACCGGCAGGGTTCTGATAAGCAATTATCGCAAAGTCGAAGAGCATGATCAGGGTTTCTGAGACGACCGCAAGAGGGGGTAAAGAGACCATGGGCGTTTAGGAATAATTCTGCGCCAGTTAAAGCTGTGCCTAACACCAAAATGATGCACATATTCAGCTCAGGGACGATTATCAGTGCTTGCGAAAATGATGTTTGACATCATGTCAACAACTTGTCAGTTCGAGTTTGCTTGTTGTTTATGCATTCGAATCCCCCGTTATGTGTGGCCTGACATAAGTCATAATGCGTCACTGTTTTCATTCGCCCCGTTCCGCCAAAACAAGATTGCATGGTTTTTCACCATTTTCTGTTTTGAAATACTACTGGTGCGCGAAGAAATTATTACATCCGATTTTCCGCATGAACGCAACCATCAGATCTGCGTTGTTGCTCTTTTTATTTGGCCCTTCTGATCAGTAGGGGAAAAAAAAAAGAATTTTGACCATTCTGAAAGCTGTTTGCTATACATAAAACAATATTAGTGGAGGAGGATCTGCGGAAATGTGGGGTGTATTTAACGTCTGTCATGCCGTGACGTCATACGTTCTAATATTTCTCCGTTGACCCCATTAGCTAAGGTCGCAAGTAAAATATGATTAGTCCCAGTAAAACTATTAAATTCTACTTTGTTCGGCATATGTCTTAATAGGGAGCTTTAGATTTTAGACGCGCGGACGTTCAAAGAGAAAAAAACATGATCTGAGTGTGCGCAGTAACTTGATCCGCGCTACTGCGCACGCTCAGAACATGTTTTTTTCTCTTTGAACGTCCGCGCGTCTAAAATCTAAAGCTCCCTAATATCGTTGGTGGAGCGCACGTGTGATGAGAGTCAATATAATGAAGCTTGCGTTGCAACTTCATACTCGGCGAATTGATTTATGCAGACTGCCAAGCAAAATCAAATATAGCAGCATTTTGACATTGTCCCTGAAGTGTTGCAAGCTTTCGGAGCGACAAAGTCATAGATCACGTGACGCAAAGAACTGCCTTCGCGAGGTCAAATGCCATTCAGATGAACTTTCAAGAAGCCCTATCATCACATTATCATATTTGTATACCCCGCGTGGGAAGAGAATCTGATAGACTATAACATGCAGAATCATCACTTTTAGTGGGACCCTCCCTTTAATTTGCACTAAGTATAGGCCTATTATGAAATACAATTAAGTTTTCTTGATTTTTTACTCATTATCACATGTATGTTGTTTAATTGCGTTTTTGCAGTTATTACAAATATGTTCTGCTTATACGCTGTATATAATTTTCTCTGTTCATCTGATGGAAATGCAAAAAATAGATTTGAACGTTGAACTTTGAACTTTACCATAGACCGCTTGACCACTGGTGGCATAAGACTGAAAGAGTAGTAATCGTCAGAAGAGAGTATAGTACCCATCAGTCCCATTAAAGACCCGCTCGGGCTCACCGTTTCCTCATCCCGACCCCTTATTGCTGCTCCAGGCGGGAGAAGTGGGGTGGGGACTTATCAGCGGACGAGCCGAGATATTCTAAACTGGCCCAAGGTTGATAACTAAACAAGAAAATATATGTGTATGCATGTTTTTCCTAAACACAACGAATTATACTTTGTAATTCTTCAAAACACTTTAATATTGTACCTAAAATCAAAGCAAATATACCTCTCCGTACATTCCATTCATCTATTCATAAGTAGACTTGAAGAGAATACGCATCGTTTATTTTGATCTTCCTTGCAAATTTCTGAAATGCAGCACCCTACTTTAAAGACAGTCCTTCGTCATAGCCTCCAAAAGTTTCTGTCTGAAATATATGTGATGTAGGCCTATATAGCTCCTCCCTCGTTGCTATGCTTTATACACGATATGCAGATGCCCCCCCCCCCCCCCCCGAGGCGTGTGTGCACCCACCCTCAAACCGCTATTTGCATCGAGAAGCTTTATTTGCTGTGGTCAGTATACTATTTCCCCCTGTTTTGTCGTTCATGCGCTTCATTTCACGAGATGAATGGTTGCGGGCTGAAGCGTATCGATACACCACATAACGTACCTGTCACGAGAACAAGAAACGCCAATAATAATTAAGTGGCTTCTTTTCAATCCCCTATGTTCTGCAGCTGTCCTACCTACCCAATACTGAGCATGCGCAGAAATAATGATTTTAACGGGTCATTCGCTGATGTCCAGCTATCACGTCATGTTAACACGTTTTGCTATCTTTCTATTATGTACCAGTAAATCACGGTTCATCACGAGCAACCATTCTTTGAGTCTACGTGCATGACGTAATTTGTTTCGAATCAATAGTTACGTTTTCTGACGTATCACCTAATGACTCTTTCAGAAGCTAATGGCTACCTTCATCGCTTTTCCGTAGATTTTGTTTGCTGGCTTGTCTGATCAAATTCCACGCTTTTACAGCAGAATGTTTCGCTAGCTTCGAGCATGATATAATGTTTGGTGTTGCTCACGGTCATGAGCCATGCACGTTGCATGAAAGCCTAATGCAATCGATAATTATTCTGAAATCATGGAGAAATTCTGCATTGACTTGTAAATATGACGTTCCATTCTGTGTCTCTTTGAGTCGCCTCCACTCATCGATTATTTGACACTTCTTTTATTAACGTCTGCGCGAAGTACCATCACTGTTCGTGTTTTTCTGCTGGCATTTTAATGAAATGTTGGGGCACAAAACCATACAAATTAGCAGATCAGATCCCTCTCGATCAGTGATAACGTAATTACGTCAACGTTACACGCCATATGATAACCCTTTGCGAATAAACATTATTTTTGGTATGGCAAGCCTCCTCACTGTCTCTCGAATGAAAGGAGGAAAAAACAATTTCATCCTTGCCGCCAGATGATAAATGCTTTGAGAAAACTTCGAAACCCCATAGCGATTATAAATTGAAATGGATATGGAATGAAATTATCATGTCTCGAGCAATCCCCGCTCACTGATGTCTTCGAACCAAAGTGCGCCCGAAACAAGCTTCCATGCTCGCAAAATATCCAGTAAAATTACAAACAAATACAAGAACCCTCTCGACGATAATAGCCCTTTAGGTGGCTGATAATGATCATGTCCGTCCGCAAGACACGAAATGACCGATTGGCGGCCGAAAGAAACGAACGCCTACGACAAACGCCTTCGATCAAAACAGCTACATTTGAAATGTAGGCTATTCAATGCCGCAATCAGTTTCCGTTTAGCTGTAAGACAGAACACACACAAACCACCAAAGATTAATAAATAAACTTGTGTAGAAGTGTTGTGTTACTTGGAAGAGGCGCTAGCTGCTTGTTTTGTTAGAAGGCGATCGTTTTAACAAGGCTCGAGAATTGAAGAAATTTATTTGCCGTGATACAGTGGATAATCTTTACCATATAATGTGAAGCAAGATACTAATGGTAGCTTTAATTCCTAATCGAAGCAATAAGATGTGTCATTTATCATACAAGCTTTATACATTTCAATGAATTTCCCAAATTTCAGTCGTTTGATCTTATTCTATGTATAGTACTGATAACATTGTACTAATATAATTTTTTTATATGATATGATATGATTTGATTTGACTTGATTTGATTTGATTTGATTTGATTTGATTTGGAATCATGATTTGTTCTGCGCGCCTGCTAAGGAAACAATGAATGTTTGTGACAGGGGCGGATCCAGGAAAGGGGGCGGCAAGCAGTTTATTTAACACTTCCGAGTTTAATCAGCTGACAAAGAAAAAATAGCGAAATATAGAAATAGATTTAAAAAAATATATTTCTCGTGTTGCTTCCGGTCTCATCAACTGACAAGGAAAAAACTCTTTGGCGCAATACTATCGGCTGGCATCGATGGTTTCTTTGAAAAAAAAAAAATCAAAGGGGACACATGCGTGCAATTCCATTTTTCTTTTTTTATTTCTTTTATTTAAAACAAAATTAAAGGGGGCGCGCGCCCAGTGTGCCCCCTCCTGGATAAACCACTGTACGGTGAGAAAGCAAACATGGATGGCACCACCGGCTCTGAATCCACTACATGAGATATCAGGCAATGTATATAAAGTGACTTGACGAGGGGTACAAGTCGCTTCAGCCTGGAGTCTCGAACCAGCGACCTTATGATGTATAGTCTGGTGGTCTTTTCCACTGAACCACAGCAATTCATATGCCTGTCACCCCAAGGAAAGATGATCGGTATAACGCCGACATTACAGGCAGTCTAAATGTCTAATTGACCAGCACAAAGGTACAGCATGACCATGAGACACCAACCACATAGGACTACTATCATTCGCGAAAAATGCAGTTTCTTTCAGTACGGTAGAGAGCAATGGAAGGAGATTAGACACAAGTTTTGAATTGTGAAGTAGCACAATGAAATCATTTTTTCGACCTAATTCTTTGAACCTGGTCGGATTCTAATCAGTCATCGACTTTAAAGGGCATTTTAGATGGCGTGGGTTTATTTTCTGTCTTTCGTTATTTCTTTCTGGCACTATCTGATGTTTTTGAGCAGATGAATAGCACATGCAGTAAGAAACCAAATAAAGTAGACTATAATCAAGAAAGAAGGGTAAAAATTATCAGCATTCTGTATCTTGTAAAGATTACGTTATCATATCTTTTGGCGAGGGAGAGCTCGTACGCAGGAATGCACTGTGTATGTGCGCGTTGGCGTGGACAATAATAAACCGCAGAGTTTGAAAAATGGAGGATTTTTCCCTCAGAGACAACCTTTTTAGCAGCGCCCACTGTTAACAGTCCACAAACAGCCACAGGGTCGATTTCACGAAAACAAACTTACGATGAATAAGATGGCAAAGTGTGCAATGATTTTATGTTCAGTAAGAGTAGACATTTTTTAGGGGGGGTCGGTGATGAAGCTCCACAAACAATACGTGCTTTTTCATTAATAAGAAGTAAAAATAATACAAGAGAAAATTGGAAACAAGTTAATCTGTATAATATTCCAACATGAGGAGCATAGAATCTCTTCCCTCTTCTTCGTTGTTATTGTTATTGTTTTGTTTTGTTTTGTTTTGTTTTGCTTTTTTTTTTGTTTTTTTGTTTTTTTGTTTGGGGGTTTTGCGGGTGGGGGTATTCCGAAGAAAGGTCTTTATTATCGAGTACAAGTAGACCATGTATACAGGAAATAATTCTTGGCATTAAGCGGTAACCAAACCCAAAGCCGCTGTCACAAATACCACCCTTTCCTCGCTGCCTGTCATCGACGAGTAAACTCAAAACCGCATGTGCGCCGCAAAGGAAAGAAAACCACCGGATATGTCGGCGGTCAACTTATTAGTATTTTCATCTGTTTCTCCGACTGAATTTAAATAGCGAGACTGAGCGTAGGATGAGGGCAAAGAGAGAGAGAGAGAGTGAAGAGAAGAAAACATAGGGAGAGAGAGAGTGAGATAAAAGAGAGACACTATAATTGATAAGGATCAGAGTTCAATGACGTTCGAACGCAAACTTGTAGTTAGCGCGGATAGAAGAACACAGAGTGTTGAAATCTAAATAAGATGGTAACATGTTGGTAAATAGGTGTAAAGAACAATAAATGAAGTCGTTCATATTTTAAGCAGAAGAGAATGCATTTTCTTTATCTTTCTATTAGACTATGAATTGCTAAGTCACTCACTCACATGAACTTGCTATGATTAGCCTCTTGCACACCTATGCCATACCCGCCAACAAAGCCACTCCAGAATATTACTATATACATTCTATATCGTAGCCGTTATAACTTAGCCACCAAGTGTATATTTCATGTTGCTTGATGTCTAGTAGAGATAACGTCCCCTCACGCTAACATAATTTGACATTCCACTCTTTTTTCTTCCTTTCTTGAGTAATATCCTCTTTCCACGTCACCGAGCCATCTCTCCGACATAATGTTGACATTTAATTTCCGTTTTGTGAAACGGTTTCTAAACCTGACGTCTTGACCTCTAGGAAGAGAATTAGACAAAATGATAACAACAGCAACAAAAGTCATGAATGACTTGCTTACATCACATGCCCAGTTCATGATCCGTTGGTAAAGAACTTAAAGCAGGAGTAACACAAGACGTATTGTAACTTGGGGGGGGGGGGTGGGTCTTTGCTACCCTATTAATGTCACCGTAACATACAAGTATGTATTGCAGCAAAGATGAAGTTACATCCAGGGTCGGCGGAATATAATAATATATACGGTGTAACCGCTTTGCTCCCCACCCTCCCCCCCCCCCCCCCCGAAGTAGCACTAAAAAAAAAAAAAAAAAATAGAATGTGGTTAAGATGTGTTTGTTTTTGTGTTTGTTTGTTTTGTTTTTTTGTTGTTTTTTTGCTAGTCGATGAAACCTTGAAGTGGAGAGCTGAAAACTAAAGATTTATTTGCTTTGCTTGTTAGTTGACTACAGTTGCGTTGAAGGCCTTTTTTGCTTGTTACCCGATGAAACCCGGAAGTGGCACTAGAAATACAAATTGCCCCCCCCCCCCCACACACACACACACACTCTTTGTCCCACACAGCTCTTGTCCTTCATGTAGGTGGTGTAAATGGAGTATGGTTGTCAATTCAGAAGCGTAACGGTGAGTTTCCTCCCAAGGTTTCCCGTGGGTGAAGCTAAGTGTGAAGCTTTTGTCATCGGAGCTGACGACGGGCAGACCGCTATCGCTGCATGTTAATGTCATACACTAAATTCACAGCGGCAGCTCTAATCAACAACAGACATGTGTAGCACATAATTATGGGCTATGTTCCTTGTTAAAATACTTTGGTTACAATTGATTTTGATGTTTTGCATCATGTTCCATACAGTGACAATGATGAATCTTCAGAGTTGTTCACAATTATCACTAAGCCATCGCTGAATATTGCAACAAAGTATATTGGCCTTTAAAAGAGAAACACTTCACGTATGTTGACTTGCAAATAAAGATGAACAACTTTGATGTTGTAGATGAGATAGAGAGAAACAGATCAAATCACCAGAAAATGAGGTCGAAAATATAGGCCTAACAACACTCACATTCTGTCCTAGAAATCGGCACTCTAGGGAGGAGGGGGTGGGGTGTTGAGGCTTCTTATAAGTGGAAAAGGTCACGGACTATCGATCACGAAGTCCCTGGTTCGATTCCCTTGGCTGAAGCGGTTGTGTCCCTAGAAAAGGGACTTTATCCTTAAAACCTTAAAGGGATGGTATAGTATTGCTGGAGATGAGGATTGGGCTTTAAACTTTTTGCGAGATTCCAAGAACCCCTTATGAAATAGTACAGAGCATACCATCTGACCATTCTAAGAGGAATTCAAAGTTTATTTCGATGAAAATCGGTTTTGGAATGGCTGAGACATCCAAAAACAAAGTAAAACAAAACGATCGTACTAAAAGGTGGGTCCAACCTATTATTAGGATGGCTCTACTTTCAATATCTCAGCCATTTCAAAACCAATATTCATCAAATAAACTTTCAATTCCTCTTGGAATTACATCCCTTTCCACATTTTATAGGAGGTTTCTCAGTATCTCAACAAAAAATGTTAAAAACCTGAAGTTAGGTCGCAACCAAAACTATAACATCCCTTTAAAGTCGCCCGTCCTGTAGTTTCTTTCTTACAGTCATTCAATGCTTTCCCGACGGACTGTGTTGATCAAAAAAAAAAAAAAAAAAAAAAAACACCCCAATTTTAAGCATTTTGAATACATTCGTCCCTGGAACATTGTATGCTTGTCACCACCTATCAAGTGTTGGTGTAGCTTGAAGTGCTGCGTGCTGATGGTGACACGCTACTTTTGGCAAGTTTGCCAAAAGGGTTAACAAATATTTGATACTGTCTCTTGTATGAATTCTGTTTATTTAGACATCTCATGAAACTCCGCTTTGCCTTTAGAGATGTTCATTAATTTCCTGTCTAGTAACACAATGTGTTAAAGATATTATGGTATTATTTAGTAAAGTGGTTTTATTTCATATTCCTGGTGGAAATATTGAAGAGTAAGCTAATGTGACCGCAGTTAGCAGTGTCCCCGAATCAATGATATAACAATAATAAGGTCTTAGTTATCCAGGGTAGCCTCTTCAGTGTTGCCACTGCTCTACTAGAGGGCCCTGCCATTATTATTACCCCAGCGTTGCAAAGTACCCATTTATACACATGGGTCGAGAGGGACATGGTGGGTAAAAACATCTTGTCCAAGGACGTAAGCACTGGGCGGGACTCGAACTCGGGTCCTCCGATTGGGAGTCGGGAGTCTTATCCACTATGCCACAGCGAGAAAGAGAAAAACAAGAGTGAATGTACTTGTAATGATGAAATGAAAGGGACTCACAGATTCATAATGGTATCAGTTTATGAGGTTGTATAAGTTAACGAAAGTGCATGAAACTTCTTTTCACATGAACAATATTATTTACTCTTACGAAAATATATATGGATAGAATTATGAATGGATATGTATGCTGTAAAGGCAAAGTAAAATTTTACCCTGGTGATTTCAATAGTACGACTGTAAGATTCTTTAATCCATACAAGCATGTTGAATATGCAGAGATCTACCGTCGATACGGAGTAGGCCTGTAAGGTTATCCACAATGAGGTCTCGATTTGGACGCACCGTACCTTTAATTTTTCGTTTCCATAGTGCAACCAGGATATATATATATATATATTTTTGTTGTTGTTGACAATTATTCTCGATTCTCTAATCCATGCTTGGAAATTCTCTTCAAGCAAGCATGATCGCACCAGACAAATTTGATGCAACCCAGAACACAAACATCTGTATAAAAATATCAGATGTGTATCTGAGGAAACGCGTCATTATAGTAAAGCAAATATTGATATATTTGCTCGTCATATCGTGTTCACCACATCATGTTACTGTGTTTCAGACTATGAATTTTCTAACTCATTGCGTACGGCAACCAACTGTGCCACAATTCTGCTGGAAATACAATATCTAGGAGATGAAGGTTTATCGTTGATTTTCATCTATTTCTGCGTTTTGTTTTGTTTTTTAGACAAACGAACACGAAAACATAACATACTGCTGATGACAAAAACAAAAACAAGAATAATAGAAAGTATGGTCCCGCAGCCCACATTAATTAAATTTGAGAAACACATCATTTCAAACCATATCTCTAGAGAAATATATAATTACAATACACTATTGACAAGAGAAATGCAGAAGAACTTCACGGAGGCCTCATTAACACAAAGGGTATGCTATACATATGGGTTAAGTTCTATTTGTTCGATGTTTGCTGTAAAGCAAATTAATCTTCTCCATCTGCTAAATTTAGTTTTACTTCGGCAAATGTTAGGGCTACATGTATATATCAAGCAAAAATTGGTCGCCTAGTAAGGTGAAACCACTGTGTAATATGAAGGGTCTGCACTGTCAATAAGTTGACGGATATTACGTGGGAACAGTGTGATATGAAGACATCAATAGCTCCATTATCCTGAGACTGAATAGCTTCAATAACCGAATCAACGGCCACCATGGAATGTATTTACACTGCCCAATTTTGCGACAGGAATATCTCGAAATTGACGTTAATGACACGCCAATGCCCACTTGCGGTCTATTGATCACGAGTCTATGTGGAAAGGATTATCCATATAGACGCGGCCTGAGATAGCCGCGCTCGAAATGGATGGTTGTCCCCACGGCTTTTTGGCTAATCTACAGTCCATCATCCAGATCGGTATATTTTTGTATCTAATTCTGCGGCAGTCTTGGGGGATGTATAAGCTGGTACAGCTCGTCAGAGATTCATAAGACTGTGACCGTTGTGCGACATACATGATCCCCTACTATCCCCTTTGTTGACCGATTCTCAATGCTACGCAAACATGATTGTGACGTCATGACTGTCAATTTCATTTACGTAGATGAGCCCAGAGCTGAGTTGGAGAGCACGTCACTTGTTCAAAGCGAATCAGAAATACACTGCGGCATTGCGGCTGAGACCACTACCCGTTATTATTTTAATGAGTGCATGTGAATTGCAAAGCCTTTAAGAATTAGGGAATCCTTTACGTGGGTGGACTCATTGGGAATAGTTCCATTACTATTTCATGATGATTCCTACGGGAACAATTGTAATGCCATGCTCTTTAGAAAAATGTATCAGAATGTATTTATCTTACAATCTATACAATATCCTTTTTGGGGTTTGATTTGATAACAGTAGACATGCCGTATTTTTGGTGTTGACAACAATTCTTCTTTGACCTCCCAAAAGCTAATAAAGATTTGTGTCCCTCCTGAATAAAAGCGTTTAGCTCCATTTATATTTTATGAGTGCATTCTAATTTGTTTTGTTTTGTCTCCTTTTTCGAGGGGAAGTGGAAGGGGAAAGGCAAAAATTTTAGTCTTCAGTGGGTAGAAGTTTCAAACTACTACTGCCGTATTCATTTATGCCCTTTCCGACGGCATTAGAATCTTAATAGGTGATGCACGTTCTGTCTTCAAAAAATCCGTGCATTAATTGTATGTTTTTATTCTTATTTTTGTTAAACTGAATTTAGATTCTGATTCTATTTTCTAATGGTTTTTCGGCTCTATTGGTTGATTTTGAGAAAGAAAAAAAGTAAAATTTGTACATGTATATATATTTTTTTTTCTGAGAACAAGTGGTGGAATATGCCAAATTGCCTTAAGCAAACTATCGTGTCCCCATTTGCAGGCACTTTGTGAGAATAATGTATGTTAGAAAAAAAAGAAACAAACAAAAGTTGGATTTCGTTTTTGGTCAAAAGAGTCATAATGTATAAGATTCACATTATTCTGTACAATGTTTGTGTATAATGCATTTTGTCTTTGCATAATGTTTTATTTAGGTTTTGTGAACGCGAATTTTGTGGCACTGAACGAAATTCGAATAAAGAATTCAAAAAAAAAAGAAATATTTGTGTTCATGGGTTTAATAAATAACTACATGATGGCCGGGATTCTCATCAAACTGTCACATGAGCTGTCGAGTCTCGTATCGTGCTTTACGAGATTTCGTTCTCTTTGTGGGCAGAGCAAGAGAGAGAGACAGAGGGAGAGAGAAAGAGAGGAATGCAGAGATGCCCCGTCAACATAGGCGTATTTGACGCTTACACGTAAATTAGCCAATACCTACACTAAGACAAAACAATGCGAATGTTTCGTCATGTTTATCAATATGACCAAAACTTCTCTTTTCCATTGTACGAAAGGTTGTACAGCAGTCACAGCATGTTTTGTATCTGGATTGTTTTGGTTTTTTTATCTTTTGTTTTGTTTTGTTTTGTTATTGTTGCTGTTGCTGTTGTTGTTGTTGTTTTTGGGGTGCACATGGTGTTTGTTTGTTGGTTTGTTTGTTCTGTATTGTTTTGCTTTGCTTTTGCTTTTAGCCTCCAAAGGAGCATTATTCGGCATATTTTCCCTCTTGGTCAACTTTCATAGACATCACACTACATCACGTATAGTTGAAGCTCCACACCACAGTAATGTACCAGAGCTGGACGAACCATAGTGCCATCCATTACTAACGCATTTATCGCCGATCTTCATTGGCATTGCTCTCACAGAAATCGCTATCCCATTGTCGGTGCAGTGCCGACCCATTAAGACAATCGCCGTGTTTGTTACGAACAAATATCCTCACTCCGGAAGACCCGTACTGTGGCGCACTAATGTACTCGTGCTATCTTACGTAGATGGTTAACTACTCGTAGTCAAGCTGCAGTGACGGCAACACAATGTCATTTACACAAATGTCGAATTCATGGAACTTCGATTTGGTCCTACGATTGATTTCTTTTATGTTTTTTTTAAATGAAAAAATGCACTACAATATTGCAATTGCAAAGTAAAAAGCAATATAGATATATTATCCATAATGGCATACACATAAAAGCGGCACTACACTGATAACATTCAAAATTACCATAACTCTAGCAGTAAATAAAAGTAATTTTTAGTTATTAACATTATGATCAAGTTATTCTTGTCTTTGTGGGACAGCAACATGTCTTATAGTTTCCTATTGAATTGTTTTCTATCTTTCATTGCATTTTCGTATACTTTGAAATGTTTTGATACACTATATACATAACTTAATACTACTGCCTTACTTTTAAAAGTAATGATTATGATTTTCACTGGATTTACGTATACTTTGAAATGTAGGAATATACCACATACACAACTTAAATACTATTGCTTTACTTTTAATAATAATGACTATGATAACAATAATTCTAATAATTGTTACAAATTGATAATATCAATAACAATAACAGTAACAATATCGATAGTTAACAACGCTAATAAAGCGCATAACACATAGAATTTGTATGTACCTGTGCGCTCGTGGTAGACATCTAAACAGAGTTGACATTAATTAATTAATGAATCTCCTTTTCTCATCGTCGATTTTTCAGGGAATCCTAGCAGAGTCACTCTGTTGACTGCACATTATACCCGGCACGGCTGATGCTCGGCTTGATGATTGGAATCAATTTTTTTTTTTGCAGCTTTTGACTTCATTCCGCCCCATTTAGAGCACTAGTTCAGCGAATGCCTGCAACAAGTGTTCGATGAACACAGCAATCAATCGACAATGACTAAGTGACATTAATTTTTCCCCATATCCGTGTGGGTATAATTAGAGTCGTGTACTGTACGGACGATTGCGGTGTATGTTATTCTCCCTAGGTAGATGCAATGAGTCCTTTAAGACATGATAACCTGCTATGTGCGTCGAGGCGGTGGAGAAAGCTCTCCCGACAAGAGACACGGGGTTGCTTTCCGGTGTATTAATTTCAGTGACTCCTGAAGTAGCGGCCACATACCAGATGAAAAGACAGCTATAACCTTCTAGTGTCGGGTGGTTTTACGAACATAGTACATGACGTCTCGTGGCAAGCCCGACTGATAGCTCCCTCTCCCCCCCCCCCCTCTCTCTCTCTCTCTCTTCATCCACTCCCCTTCTCTCTCCTCTCCCTCTCTCTCCCCCTCTGTCTCACACTCTCTCTCTTTCTCCCTCTCTCTTTCTCCTTCTCTCTCTTTCCCCTTGTTCTTTCTTCACTGTTACCCCTGGCTACCCGTTCAATTGTCTCTTGGAATAAAACGACATTGTGGTTGCTCGTTGATGATTTACGAGAACTGGTTTATTCTGCTCGGCAAGAAATATGAATCAGAACCTGCAATTAAACTTGCTTTCAAAGACACAAAGGGTGGCTTGTTTTTTTTTTCCCAATGACTTATGTCTGATACAAATTTTGATGTACATCAATGATCACTATTCTTGCACTCATTCATAACATGTATTGAGAGCATAAAAGGCAGTTTGGATGATAATGTGAATAACTGCTACACAAAAGCACACAGCATGTTGGAGGTGCAGCCATTTGGGCGGTTTGGTAAAAGAGCAATAACGCACGAGCGGACGCTCTCAAGCAGAAATTAATGGTTATTATATGTCTTTTTTACACTTAATATCGAGCTATTGATTATTTCGAATATAACTATATAACAAAATGTAACAATAACATGATACAATTAAGCTAATGGCCTTCCATCCATTAAAATCTTTATAAGACAACCTTGTGTGTTTAACACGCTGAAACCGTTATTTCAAACACATTGAAAGAGGCGCGTGAGTGCTAACTTTGATATTATTCAAAATTTATGCATTAAATCAAAATACAGTATTGATCAAAAGAACCAGAACTTTTTTTTTTTTCTGCTCTGTAATTTTCTGAATAACACGACAGGGAGTGATGCGCAAGGAGGACTTTTATGGCACGCAGTGGACGGCAACTGCAATTTAAAATGCATATTTTACGGTTTTACGATCTTGAGAATTAATGACTTTCACTTAACGCATGGAGGTCAATCAATCGAACTAGAATGCGAGAAAGAGAAAGGTTGTGTAAGTTTCTTAAGTTATAAAACGGACGAAAGAAGGAGTGAACATGTATGCGTTATAGGAGAGAAGAAAAAAGGAAAACGAAGAAATGTTGCCACCTGAGGACATATTCTGAAAATCAGGAAGGAGAACAAACTCTACACTGGAGTTTAATTTTGATCTGTGATGAATGTTTGTACTCAAGTGCCATACGTATTTGTGAATTGGTGAAATTTTCGGTGAATGACTTCTCTTTCCCCATGTTCCCTGTAGTAGTGTTTTGTTCCAAATCATTGGATAGCGACCGGCATTGTCCAATAGAAGGAAGGTCCACATTGTTCACTTTTTCATTCATGGCTACTGGGTCCCACATGCACACGCCATGGTTAACAGCTGTCCCGTCGAGGACGGTTTGTTTTTGCTACAACACGCATTTCCCATAGACACTTGCCCGAGTATACTCGGGACTCGTCCTCAACGGGTTAAGACAGCTGAATTACCAACGAGGGACGCCGACAAAATAATTGTCGCCCTGAAGAGGGAGGAGGTGATCTTGGTGGCTCAGAGTGTCGAGCGCTTTCGCGTGTGCCGTCAAACGGTGTACGGATTGTGTAAACGCCATTGAAAGACAGATGATAAAACCATAAATTGTGACAAGCGACTAATGCAATACCTGGCAGAAGTAGCAAGACCACGTTTCTTGAAGATGCATGGTGCCTGTAACATGCGGCAGGCTCGTGTGATCCGATTTCAATTTGCACATGGTGTGGGGGTGTGTCGGCATCTATGGAGTTGGCGATGTTTCCGTGGACGGGAACATAGATAATGCCAAATATCGGGAGATCATGGACTCTCACTCTTTTCCGTCAATTGATAACATCTTTTGTGACGCGCAACTCCCGTTCATTTTCCAAAATGGCGACGCAACGGCACGAAGGGCTGCCAAGATGTACAGTCCAGTAGTATGACGAAAATAGCGTGAACAGGGTGCAGTTGCTAACCCGATATAGAATCTTTAGGTGGACATCAAGACAGCCTTCACCGAGGACCGACCAACCAGCAAGGGGAGGGGGAGAGATGAGGGGATGATCAGTTCTACAGCGCCTGAGGCAGCATCACCAAAGAAAGACGGCAGAGTTTCCGGGCGGGCGACTTTTCCAAGGAGGATGCGCGCCATTACAAATGCAGCGCGTACCCAACAAAAATACTAGAACTTCGTTAACCACATTGCAAATGACTTTTGACATGTTGATAAAATTTGCTTCATAATGAGATATTAGATAATGTACTACAAATTCAAAGAGCAACACTTATTTTGGTGTCATAAAATTGTCTCCTGTGTGTAATGCATGTGTCTATGTTGCATTACTTTTAGTACTGGCGCATTTTATTAGATTTCTGTTAATGTTAATATAAAGTGTATAAAGCTTGATGATAGAGGGCAACATAAAGAATATAATAATCCCAGTATAATATACGTGGGGAGCACGTTATAATGTAAATTTTGAAGAACTAAGAGAACAAGTCCTTACGAATCAACATGATATTTGGTACTTTCAATAAAGAATCAAATGCGTGTATGAAACATAATTTGATGTAATTGCATTAACGATGTGTATTAAAGTTCTATGGCAGTATATGACACCAATGCAGTATAAGAAGTGAAGACGTCCTTATGTTTTAGATAATTAATGTTTGTATTATCTTCAAGCAATTTTTTTCAGAATTTGTATCGTTGTGTTTAGTTACAATATCAGATGCCATGTGCCCATAATTTTAACAATGAATGTTAACATTTAACAAATTTAATTTGTAGAGGGAGACAAAGTGAAGAAACTCGCATCGGAACCTTCACCCCTCTGAATAATAGCTTTCTTTCTTTCATTTAATGTTAACATGGTTTCGTATCTTGCCCGACGCCCATGGAAGAAAATAGTGTCTTCCTCACTATGTCACTAAGTACAGTGTACCACCTTGTATTTAGCATTTGACACTCGGTTGAGAAGGAATTTCCAACTGCGCGAACGAGAACGCCGTTCATGTGGACTGAAAGCGAGTAAGTCGACTCGTTGACTGCTCATGCACGTTTAATTCATTTCTGGAAGAGTTTGAAGTACAATAACACGCTCAAATGCGTGGCGCCGAGTCAACGGTGAAAAGGTACGTATGTAGTATACATATAGGTGAACGAGGAGTCGACATTAAAATTTTATTCATGCTCAGTGTTTTTGATAATGACGACATCTCAAGGAGATCACCACGAAAATAGCTAGGTATCATTTTGCATTTCAGTTTTATATGTATTATCATTTGTTATGCAGGGACTAAAGAAGAAATGAATGCTTGTAAGCAACCAACCAGTGGACCGGCAGCATAGGTTACCTTAGGAGGACACAATACGGATAAAGTACCTATCCTAGCTAGGGGCACAACCGTTGCAGCAAGAGACTCGAATCACAGATCTCGTGATTGATTGCCCATGGCCTTACCCACTGAACCACGACACAGTTCTTTGTACAACAATTTCAGCGTCCTATAGAAAATGGTGAGAGCCCTGTGGTACGAAAGTGCAGCGACGGAAGAGACTTCTCTGAGTATAAAATAAGACAGGAGTGGTTATATGGTCTCATATTCAAGTAATGTGCAGTTTGATGTTTCCAGGTTAGCATGCCTGTACAGTGACGGGGCCTTAAACTGCACATTACTTGAACATGAGACCATTCTGAAGCAAATAATTTTCACACAACAATAGATATATAATGTACTCTTAAATGAATCCCACAAGGATTGGAAAAGTCATCCCCCAGCATTCCCACTGATTCCCACTGATCAGTTATTATCCATCCCCTTTAAGTGAAAACCGTTGTTACTCTAAAACAGGTGTATTCTATCATACAATCGTAGACACGTGAGCATAGCTGCCACGTGCCAACCCCCACATGACGCCACTTCACTTGATTCAGTGATATTCAAAATGGCTGATTTTTCTCTCTCACATTTTGGTAATCTCTCGCGTCACTGTCTGTGCTCCAACATTAATGGCACATTGTATCATTCATTGCTTGTGGGCTGCAAGAGTGCTACGTGGGAAACAGGTAGAAAAATCGCTTGAGGCCACTGGTTTAAGAGGGCCTTCATAGATTCCAAGATTCCCTTTCTCTCTCATGCAATTTCATTCTATTTAGTTTCACTTCATTTCACCTCACCTCAATCATTTAATTTATTCTGCAAGTTTTTTTCACTAAAAAAATAATAATATGTTGTTGCTCAATACCAAAGTATGAAAATAACCAACAGTGTACCTTAAGAAATTAAATTCCAAGAGTCTGTGGGTGATAAAAAATGATAATAATCACGAAGTGAAATTGGAAATAAGATTTGCAGTCTTCATGCCCGGCCAGCTTTATTCCGCTCTGAGGGGCTCATTTTGAAGGGACATTTCGTCTATCGAAAATTGATAATCGATGATTTATTGCGAGAGCTATAGTGAGCATAGAAATAGCGTTCAGTGTTCGTGGCCTTGGCCTCGTATTGACACACTAAGAGAAAAACAGCTCGATGTATATAAGAGGGAACGTGGTTTGAAAGCATAATTCATTTTTTACGTCTTCATTAGTTCAACCAAGTGCCCTTCAGGCTTTCCTGTATGTTTACTATGCGACACACTCCTCCACGGTAATGTGTTAAGGCAGGTCCCTCGATGAAGCCATTCTGAAATATTATAATGATGCAGATCATGCGAAAGATGCACAATCTTCGTGTCAGTGCTTCCATCAAAATCTGGTCGAATATACAAACATATATCGCCATTAGCTGCGATCAGCACTCTACGCACTAGTGGTGCTGAGACTGACGTGGAGGGCTGGCACAGAATAAAGGTATTTACTCTTTTTTTTTTGGAACTTGCTTATCAAAATTTCTTATCTCTCGCAATGACAGCGTAGTTAATACAGCTGAAAAATATGGAGGAGTGAAAATTGATATACTGCTTTATGACTCTACTCATCAAAGGAAATACAGAACACAGCAAACAGATACGTGTCACTTCGATCATGATTAAAATGTTGGAATACGGGATAGAGTTCTCTAAACCCTTGAATATAATTTTCTGGATTCGATTCCTGCCTGGCACGTTTATCCTTGAAGGTGATTGGAACATCGATGGCGATGATGATGATGATGATGATGACGACGACGACGACGATGGTGATGATGATGATGATGATGATGATGATGAATCGTACCGTTTGTATGCCGCCATATATCTGTTTGTAAAGCATCGTAAGGCGTCGACTCTTTGGAGAGAGAATTAGTAATTGAATGTCTGGTGAGAAAAACGTGAGTCCTGAGTGAAGCTTTGTCAAACCCACCGAGAAATGATGGGAGGGAGTGTCATAGGCGAGGAGCGATAGAGGAAAATGACCGGTCTCCATATCCCTTGAGGTGTGTCATGTCCCTCTTGACCCTGGTGTAAAAGTGGAGAAAGTCCACACTAAGTAGCCCTCCTCCAGTGAATATAGCAGAGAAGTGATTACTGTCTTTATTTCCCGTTTGGGGCCAATATTATTTGAATAACCTTATTTGCATATTAAAATGATCTTATTTTTACGTTGACACAAATCATCATTGCTCCCCCTTTAAATTGTCTTTTTAGTGGGTCCCTCCATTTTTCGATGTCTTACGTATTATGTCGTCTTTATCACTTCAGTCAATTTTCATTACAACGTATTTCTTATTCCAAGGTTCCTCGATTTTATTTTTCTCAATTTACTTTGTTTTGACTATGCAACCTTATTCTCTGTTACCAAAGAAAGTGAAATGTTTATGTTCTTTTCGAAAAATAAAATAAAGCATGAATTGAATTTAAAGCTTTGTAGCTGGTATTCTTAAGAATTCTTCTCTCTCCCGGAAACTTTGATTCCCAATCTTTTTCATGTTCATGAATTTATTCTTGATAATCTATTGTTTATGATATCCATTTTCATCTCTCTTTTCCTACGCCATAAACTCTTCGTATTGTTTCTTCAACTTCTGTTTAATTTTGTGTTGATTTCGAAAAATCAAGGAAGTTATCTAGCTTCTGTTGGGGTAAAAGCATATCTTTATATTTTTAATAACACGAACTAGTTGTTAGAAATGATATACATATGTCCCCATGGCAAATGTTAGGTTGTAATATGATTGTGATTCAAGCAGAGCATTAGACTGTGACGCACTGCATTTGTCATTTTGTTGAATTATTTGGTTTACTCTGATTGGAATATGATAAGAGTTATTTCATTCTCCAACGTCTTACTTCAAAATTTAATAAATTTCTATACACAGCAAACAAATTGCAAATGAATAGATAAGGATTCATGTTATCGTATTGAACCAATCATCCGAGCTCTTTACAGAATGATATCTAGACTTGAATGGAAGCAAACGAAATGTAGAATTGAGTGGGTTTAAGCTATAGCTTTGCAAAACGTGAAATCCTTAAACTTTTTGTTCCTTTTTTGTTTAACCACAGCGAAGATAAAGAGTTGTGCGACTTAAAAGCAATGCTAGACATTGACATCCAGGGTTGTCAGCCCATCAGATATTGTGATACCGTATTCACACCCACACATCTCCAATCCTAAAACAAACAAACATAAACCAGGAGCTCCTTTACTTTTGAGCAGTGTGTGGCTACGGCTATCCCTGTCATTGGTATGAGTATATCGTTCCAGCTGAGTTTGACAGAAGCCGCATCTCGCAGCTGTGTCGCTCTCCCCTGGAAAGTTATTCACGAGCACAACTGCCAAAAAAGAGATCCTGTTCAACCCCCACCCCACCCCTTAACGACCGCGCTTCTCTCGGGAGTGTAGAGGGGGTTGAAATCGAAGGTAGAAGATTACACCCGCACATCTCAAATGTCACCTTTAGTCGTTAGAGAACCAACGCCAACGCAGAAGGGGGATGGAGGGGGGGGGGGACATGGGGGGCATGGGGGCTAAAACAAAAAGTACAATTCTCTTGACGCCGCTTTTCAGTGTAATTTGACAAGAGGCACGTTTCATTAGGTTTTCTGACTTGAATTAAGGCATGTTAGCAGTTTCAAGTATTTGAGGTTAATTGCTAACACACTTTGTGCGATCAATATTGCCTAGCATTGCTCAACCCAGCTCATTTTTAAACAAATATTCTTCCATTCCTTCTTCAAGATACAGATCAATACAACGCGGCAAAGAGTGTACGACATTACACTTTCTCGATGAACACCGTATATTTGTCAAAACAAAAGTGGTAGAAACTGCGGCCTTTTTTGTATCATCATAGAAATAATCAAATACCACAATGTAAAGTTATATAGTCCCTAAGACACAAAAAAGCAACCAATAACAATACCACGATAATCATTCAAAGAGATAGAAAGATAGATAGATAGAGAGAGAGAGAGAGAGAGAGGAGACCAAAAGGGCGTTTCTTGCTTCTTTAAGAGAAGTATATACGTCATTGGAAAAAAAAAAGTACGTGGTATATCCTCGTACTGCAAAGTGCGGGAAATCTTCAAGGATTATTATTTTTACCTGGTAAAATGATACAGTGAAACGGATGGCTACGAAGACGAGAGAACATTAATTGAAGCTATTGTCTACATATCAGAGTCTAATAGCAATCTAAGTCATGATCCCCTCTGTCACGTGACTATGTTGTGGTATTCATGAACACTATAACAATTCATTGTCATTAAAATGTCAAGACACCCCCCCCCCCCCACACACACACACAAACACACATGCACACACACACGCACCGAAAATAAATTTAACTGTGCGCATACTGGCAATCAGGGCTGTTGTGTGGTGACGATAACACTGGCTTACATTTTGTAACTATGGCCGCAACCATTAAAAAAAGGTGGCCTCATAGTTTCTATAACTTTAAGTTTGTCTGATTAAGTGATGTTCTCAGCTTCTGGACGTAGGAGTTACAAGTTCTTCAGTGAAGTCAGCTTGAACACTGAGTGTCATGTTATACTTAACTATGAGAGTCTGACTGATTTGTTTGAAGATCATGAAGTTCCGATCATTCTCGACAGTTGATGAATGCATCTGGGTCGGTAATCACAGTTTGATATAAATAAGAGTAGGCTTGTTCAAAGATTTGCGAATGCGAGCGTGTGTGTGTGTGTTTGTGTGTGTGCGTACACACAAGTAAGTTTTATGTGCGATATACAGGGTTATGTGCGGTGAATATATTATGGAATTGTATGATTAAAGTTGATTTATTGAAGTGTAGGGTTAGGATGGGAGCTGGTACCCTAGAACTACGGGTGGGGAGGGGTAGGTCAGAAGAAGTTTTTTTCTTTCCTTCCTCTTCTTTTGTGTGTGCGCACGAGTAAGTTTGTATACTTATAACTTTAAGATGTTTGCTATGATTTTCGGGTTATGTATTGATTGATTGTTTTTCGTTTGATTAATCATTGTTGATTGAATGTTGTTACATATATTCAGGATGAATGTTTTGTTGTGTGAAGTCATAGAAATCAAATAAAGATTAATGAAAAACACAAAAAAGTGTGTATGCGTTGTGTGTGTATGTATACAGTGTGTGTATGCGTGTAGGTGCGTGTAGGTGCGTGTGCGTGTGGTTGTGTGTTTGTGCTTGTGTTTAGTGTGTGTCTGATGAAAAAAAAAAATAGTGCCGGTGATGGAGTGGTAATGCGCATTAACCTAAAAGCATAGATACAAGAGATTCACCTGAGTTGTTATGTTGGATAGGGACTAAGTGACCGCATTTGCAATGTGTTTCTCAATTTGACAGCCCCATGACTGAGCGAAGGATTTCATTAATGAAGAGAGAGGGGGAAATGGTCGACCAATCTAATGAACGTGCAGCGCACTTGAGACACTGGCGACGAAATAAATGAACATTTGAAAGTTGAAGGTACTTCGCTTAGGAGTGATGTCATGTGTGCTATTAAAATGAGTCGCTTCGCATACATCATTTACATGCCGTGAGACTGGAGATTTGGGTCGAGGAACGAGAGAGTTCAGCCTCCTCCACAGCCCTGCGATTTTTTCCCCTTCCCACTTCGTCGCATTCTTGTGCATGCAGCGAGGTGAGATCGCGTGCACGAAACCCGTTCACTCCTTTAGCAGATACGAAAATGGATAGAAAAGACAGATGAAGGTGCTGCCATTACAAATGGACCAAGGAAATAGAATGACGAAATGGAAACCCTTTAAAAGAAAAGCCGTTGTTTTGCGGCATTGAAAAGAACGGTGACAGTGGATAGCTAGGCCTCCAAGACGTGCATTCTTTGTGTGGAAAAAGCTACACAACACTGAAATCAAGACAAGGGCAGGAGATTTCGATGACAGAACAGAATGAGATGTATGTAGGCCTATATAGATTCCATGGGAATAGTTCCGAGAAACAGGGATGGCAGCGATATTCTGATTTATGTCGTAGTAGAGCGTGGCCATGAACACCAAAATGTTTCGGTAATTCATGAATTCCACGAAGTGGCAGCATAATGATAGTGCTATTGCTCTTCAACAATGTATCACATTGCCTCTGTGAGACATGCAAAAATTCACACTTGATTCTTGTAAGCGATGAATTCATTTCCATCAGGATGGGTAAATCGTCGATTTCGAGAAAAGAAAAATAGCCAAAGCATGAAAAAACTTTGGATAGAGGTCTCAGCTAAGTAGGCCTACATGCGGTAGCAAAGCCAAAGAAAGACTTTCGCGACATGACCGTGTTTTGCAGAGTTTGCCAAAGACCTTGTGGCATACTAATCAATTGGCGCGAAACAACACGGCTCACACTTCGCTGTTATACTCCATCATTGCCGTCGATGTTTCTGCGATTTCCTTCGTCATTTCAATCGATATGTAAATAACAAGAAGTCGAAGGGGTTAGATTTCGGCGAAAAACTGATCATTCAAAACGTGACATTCACATCGGACAGGTTTAGTCCTGTTGTGTTTGTCGTTTTATTCTCCCCTTAAGACGTGACGTTGCTTCGGAAAGGTGACACTTTCGCCGCTGACTGATCACGTGTCCTGAAGGCAGTAAACGAAGGTGATATCATAAGATGGCGTCTACAGTAGGGTAGTTGGCTGTATGCAAATGTGCTTCAGAATCGAATTCTGCAGCCATTACCCCGGGGCCAGTGCATTGTATTACCGTGACACGTGTGGGGTTGTCATTCTGTATCAGATTAAAAAAAGCAGGAAGTATATCTGACCTCACTAACACCGATTCTGGGTAACGTCCGCTTTTTCTTCCTTGTTGACATTGAATAGCTGCATACTGATCATTTTAGTTTCATCCCTAAATCAAACAAAAAACGAGAGTGGCTATAGTTTTCTCCTGTAGTGCTCCATATCACTTCTCCGCGCAGTGAAGCAAAAATAGTCGTTTGTTACCTATTTTGCTGATCGATGCGCACAATTTATTATTACATAATAACAGGATGAGGTGAAATCTGTTGTTGCTTACTTTTGTTTTCTTTGATGTCCAACAATTCGCATAGATTTCTCTCGTCAAATACAAGCACAAAGTATACACACTTATTACGCACATAGACGTGCAACGCAAATGTGAAATCGTGTACTTAATAATTTTTTAATGATGTACGCTCCAGTCTCCTCAGTATCTTTTAATCTTTGCAAGTGGTAGTGAGCATTTACAGTTGATTCATTTTGTCTCGTCTCATGATTTTGTGGTTAAATTTTCTTAGTTTACCTCCTGCGTGCAATACTTGTCTTTTTCGTGGTCATGGCACGAAAAGATTAGTGTGCAAGTAAGATAAGAGCTCAGCGACCGTGTATTTCGTCTACCTATCATCTGGTGATAGATAGGCCCTAATAGTCGAAAGTCAGCTCGACTGAACCAATATCGCATTTTAATCGTATAATGTGAATTATACGTAAATGAAACATTGCTAACTGCATTCAAGAATTTTGTTGTGACTTGTTTACATAACTAAAGGGAACATATTATATAATCATCCCTAAAGCGAGGTTAAATCGTTACAAAACTAAGCTGAATCAACACACTTCAAGGTGGATACTTTTGTGATTTGGAAGACTGCCAAAGGACAATCTAGACACCGATTCGATATCAGAAAGTTCGAGGTGATATTGTTCAGTCACAGAACAGTAACTATAAAGATTAGACATGTCTGTATGTCTTCAAGGCGGTTCCTAAAGAATAGGAACATCGAAAATGTCCTTTCGCTATGGATGAGGAATTATTCTTCCGAGACGAAAATTGGAGAGATTTAACGACCTATCTCTGCATTGCAAAGAGACGTGGCATTCAGCCGTCGAACTAAAATCTCAAATAAAGTCTGACCTTATTGGTGAAATTGAGGATTGTATCATAAATAAATGAACCTGTATATTACATTGTCATCCCCTGATCTTCGAACATTTCTTTCTGATTGTTTTGACTCAGGGCGATCCGCAACACTGAAAATCTGGACCAAAAGAATTCATATATTCAGATAAACGCCGCATCTTTCAAAAGACATGCAAATGCCTGATGTATTTTGTGCACCCAGAGGCTCAAATTTTGTAGTAGCGTGAAGGGAAAATAACATTTGCATCTGAGCTCTTCCTTATAGACAGAGATACCAAATCTTGCATAAGAAAAGACAATCCGCAAAATACCCAGGCTGTGGTTTAACGACACTTTTTTTTTCAGCCCCTGACCCCTAAGAGTTAGCTTAACTCAGTCGGCCAGTCGACTACATGCCGCACTCCACTTGAGTGAAAAACCTCCGCTTTTTGTCTTGAATATTTTGATTCTTATCACCCCCCCCCCAAAAAAAAAAAGAGACTCTGCTATGGGAGAGTGGAAAAATTTTCTCTCTAGCCTCTTTGCTTCTCTTTCCGTCATGTTATAAGATTGCAATCGGAGTTCCCTGGGAGATAACTGTTGCCCCCAGGCAAAATTTTTCTGAAACGCTGTCGTCGGTTTCATTCAATTTTTTCGGATTGTATTCATATTTAAAAGGAAAAAAAGAGGCATAAGTTGGTGTACGAGCATGCTGCTGTACAAACCTTGAGCACGGATATGTACATATATATATATATATATATATATATATATATATATATATATATATATATATACATATATACATACTAATCTTCATGTGATAAAAAAAACCCTAAATGGCATGAAAACCCTTCAACCTGGCGCGGAGCGAAAGTTTTAGAAGCAAAGCACCAAACAGGTTAGTCATCGCAGTCTTCATCAGCGACCAGGATACGATGTGATGTTAGATTAAAATCCGTTTCTGAAGCAGACATACACACAAGGTATGTATGTATGTATGTATATATACATATATATATATATATATATATATACATATATATATATATATATATATATATATAGATAGATAGATAGATACGGCATCTTCAAAGAGACAATTAATTTCCTTCCCACAATGCTGTGCGGAGCTGCATTTAGAAATTAGACTCAGTGCTATTCATAATGAAGGCTTAATCAGGAAACACTTGTATAATTTGATTTGCGGTCAAAATTGCATGAAATCTATGCTCCGACAAGTCAAAGTGGAACAATAATAACTTTATGTATCACAAAATGGCTAATGTTTGAAACATAGATAAACACAAAAAGACGTATAGATTTGTTTCTACCGTCCAAACTGTTACTGTCTACTATAGACTACCTGTAGTGTATTCTATCGTTGAATATCAGATGCGTGTTTTATTCCAGATCCATCTATTTTGAAAACTCAAAGCATGCATGAACTGCAGTGTTAGAGCCATGAATTATGAACAAAACAAGTGAACATATTCCTTTTAACTATTTGTATTTTTAACGTAGGACCAAAGTCTCGTTCTATTTTTGAAAATTTTGAATATCCAATACCCTAGAATATCACGCAGTCATCACAGTAATTTCCGTTGTGTGTCAAAGGAGCGACGAGAGCTGCCATCAACAGATCTCGGTGTCTTCGGAGGACCGCTAGGTATTTGTGCAGCTTTTTAAAGCACTACTCTTCGGTCGAAGGTTTGTTTTTGGGCATACTTGGCGCGCATTTGCACCCAGGATTGATTAAAATCAACAGAGACGAGGCGATCTCGACAACTGGCATTCTGTCGAAACCGAATTATTCAGAATCAGAGTCTGATATGGAGAAGGCAGCAACAACGACAATAAAAGGCACCGTTAAATGGTCGCTGCCGTTTCTTTTCACCTGTTGCTCCGCGACGGCCCCATTTCAGGTTTTGGGTGTTGTTATCATGACCGTTAGCTTCTCTCTTTAGTGTGTGTGTGTGGGGGGGGGGGGGTAGGGGATGGGGCTTTTTGTCTCTTTTTTTTCTGCTCCTTTCCTTTTAAACCTGCAGCACATTAGATCTCTTTCCGGTATATGACAACATCATTTCCAATTCGATCAGTCTGTGACAATAATTCGATGCACCCCTGTGGTAACAACCCTCGCTGTCTTCTGGCAAGAAGAGTCTTAACATCCATCTAATGATATGATGAAAACATGGCTGTCAGTGATAGCCATGCCTACGGCTGTGTGTTTTTATCACAAATTGGGTCGGACACTTGGTCAATCCCTCCCACCTCGGCCCCCGCACTCTCCCGCACATTCCTTCCCTCGCCATCCATTGAGGAAAGTTGCACATTGACTTCATTCAGCTTCGCATGTGCTTCTTTATTTCATGGCGTTCTTGGCCGCGAAAGGAGCAAGAAATACGTCCGCTTTCAACGACACTCCGCTCGAATGTCTCTCGTCACTGAGCCACTACTCTGCAGGGCCGAATCAGCGGCAACTTTAAAGGAAGAGAGTAGTAATGTTATTCAAACATGGCGCTTCCGACACAGAAATGCGGCGTATATGTACAACACACACAAAAACATGAATAAAACACTTGTCTGAGTAATGTCAAAACCAGTCAACTACTGGGCACCTAAAATAACTTCTTGGACTATGTGAGGGAAAAGAAACAACTCTTTGTGATGAAAACTCATGCATTTTCGAATGATGCCTGATTGTTTTCAAATGTCATGACCTCTTACGACACCTTCTTGGCCATGAATAAAGAATCGAAAAATTTAAACGGTTGGTCTAGAGCGTCGCGTTATTTGTTAAAGGGATCATATAGATTTGGTTGAGACTTAACTTCAGGTTTTTATCACTTTTGGTGAGATAGTGAGAAACCTCTTATGAAATATGAAAGAGCATGTAATTCCATGAGGATTTCAACGTTTATTTGATGATTTTGAAATGGCCGAGATATCCAAGAAAGAGTGATCCTAATAAAGTGTGGGACCCACATTTTATTACGGTCGTTTTGTTTTACTTTGTTTTTTAATGTTTCAGCTATTCTAAACCCGATTTTCATCAAAAAAACTTTGAATTCCTCTTAAAATAGTATGTTCTCTACTATCATAAGTGTTTTCTTGGTATCTCGCGGAAAACTTAAAGCCCAGTTTTCACCTCCACCAATACTGTACCATCCCTTTGAATATAATTATGTCTGCTTTAATATTGATAAAGTTGAAGAAGACGACCGAATTCGAACTCGAGCTAGGTCTTGAAGATGAAAGACAAGCCTTTTTTTCAGGTACCGTGTAATAAAAACAGCTACATATGAAATATGCTCTGGGAATTAGTGACGCTTATTTGTTCCTTGTTTGTCCATTCTGAAAACATTGTTGCTATTTGAAAGTACGTTGTGTGTGAGTGTGTGTGTGTGTGTGTGTGTGTGTGTGTGTGTGTGTGTGTGTGTGTGTAATACAACAATTTCTATTTTGAATGTATTATATTTCGATTCAAATCCGAAGGTGTTACCCCTACCTTTGAGGAAGTCTATAAAAAGATAATAGGATATTGAAATGGAAAAAAAAAAATAATCAAAAAAAAAAAGGTTATACAGGGTTACATTAATGCTTGATCAAATGGGAAAAGTTTTTTTTTTTTTTTTGGAACATAGGCCTAAGCGTTTTCATTTGATATATATTAAATCACACGGTCCACGAGTTATACAGTTCATGAATCGTATGGATCACGAGTTAAATACTACGTGAAGAGAGCTCACAAGTTCGACATCAGGTAAAATAGGCCCACCAGTTATACGGTCCACGAGCTAGACACCTTGGTAAAAAGGTCCATCAGCTCGACATTACATCATGGGGCTTAATATTTACGTAGCGTCGAGCTCTCTGACCTTTTTTGCCTCGTGTCGATACTTTATTTGCGTGGTGTTTAGTTCTTAGGCCTGCTTTACTTGTGTCTAGCTCGGGGACCTGTGTTAGTTAATGTTTAGCTCGTGGACTGAATGACTCTTGGGCTTGTGACTCGTGGACCTTACTTCAATGTCTAGCTCTTGGGCCGTATGACTCGTGGGATGCCTCCATAATTATTTACCATCTCCCAAAGATACCGAGTCGCGGATAAAGGATTAAGGTAGGACTTCTTAACAGTTCTTATTGTACTTACAAATTGGTTTACTATCCTAGATGTTGAAGTTCAAATGGTATTGTATGGTGTATGCCCAAGTAAACGCACCTCCATGCTTTGGATTCAAGCAATGGTGTTCACACAATGTTAAGATCAATGGATGTTTGCCGCGTTTGCCTCGGGAGGAGTTTGTCATTGACTTTTTCGTGGTGTGCGATATATTGACGAGAATGTTCAAGCATGTAGAGAGGGATGTAATTGCATTCATGCCGCGAGAGAGCTTATTACCTCGTTATACAACTCGAAAGGTAACATTCTTTCCGTGCCATGTATCTCCCCATAGCATTTGCCTCAGGAATGGGGGCAAGTAACAGTGGGGTCGCAAAACAGACTGCGCAATCTGCCAATGTAAGTGAAGCAGATGTCAAGTCAACGCTATACACCCAAAAACTCTTTCAATCCAGAGAACATTCCTTTTCATCATGTTCGCTGCGTGAACAGAAAATGACTGGAGCTCCGGAGATGCCGCTATCAGCGGGCCCCTTTGAGTTGTAGATCGTCTGCGGTCGGGCTCGTGCCGTACAGTTGGCGCTATATTTGGACGAGCAGTGAAAGATATGATATTCAGATTGATCCTTCAAGTGGGGCAAATGGCAGCCGTCAAGGTGAGAAGACTGCCGAAGTAGGGAGAGTAGGGCGGAAGATGATGCCGTAATCAACACTGTCTTGTGCAGACGAGTCGTACCACAAACAATCGTGTGTTGTTGTAGTTGTTTTTTTTTTTGTGTGTACAGCCCAAAGTCAATTTCGACTGACACGATTTTAAGTGCGCCTCCACACCCTGCTCAGATGACTTTTATAAATGAAATACATACACAACAATCAATCACTTGCTATAGACAATGATAGAGGTTCATCATGATAGAAGATTTAGGTTACGAAATGTTTCATTTCATTTCATTTTATTTCATTTCCGACAAAAGTATAGATTACAACATGACATTTGCATTGACAAAAAAAAAAAAAAACCCACGAAAACAGAGTACAAATTGACTTTTGCACATTCAAGAGAAATTGATGAAGATTTTTTTTACAATAAAACAAACATAGTTTAAGGCAATGTATAAGGAATGTTAAAGCGTCATCTGATCTCATTTGTTTTTGTGATACTCAGAACATAATTATGCACATCCAATGTAGGAATGATGTCACTGACGTCCAAGGGGTCATCCTACAAGACCGACAACCACGAGTCATACAGCCCACGAGTTCGACATTGGAAAGAGGTCCATGAGTCATACAGGTCACGAGTCATACAGCCTATGAGTTCGACAATAGGCAAATAAAGCCCATGAGTTCGACACTGGGTAAAAGCAGCCCACGAGGTCGACAGATACAACACTAGGCTTAATTGTGTCGGTCTCGTGGGCCTTGTTCGCTTAGTGTGAACTCATGGGCTTTATGACTCGTGAGGTGTATAAGTCATATATAGTCTGTATGACTCGTGAGCTCTATGTCTCGTGGGCTGTATGACTCGTGGGTGTCGGTCTCGTGACGTGCATCCATGTCAAATGGGTGCCTGGCAACGCTAGGGTAATAATAACACTGAAGAGGAAAGACGACCATATCATTATTCCTATTATATAGTATATTAATGTTTAATATCATTATTGCTGTGATGATGATGATGATGATGATAATGATAATGATGATGATTATTATCATTATCATCATTACTACAATTACTATTTCTAACTCATGAGAGAGTCCCCCAGTTATACCTGTACACATTTTTTTTTTTTTAATGACAACAAAAAAGAGTAAGCAGTATATCCTTTGCATCAAATGAATTGCAGTCTTGCAGTAATTTATTGCCGATAGGTACCAGAGGGCTGCAGTTGCTAAATTATTGACCAAAAAACAAACACACGTGCTTTTAAAAATTCTTTGTAAGTGTGTGTGTGTTTGTGTGTGTGTGTGTGTGTGTGTGTGTGTATGTGCGCGTATGTATGTTTGTTGGCGTACGCTCGAGCGAGTGTGTACAAAACCGGTGGAAAAGTTGTAGATTGATGACTTTGTCGCTCTCCGATTTTGCATCACGTGTTTTGGGGCCAATATCACCATGTGCTAACTTTTCACTCTATATATTTCGTAAGATTACGCTGCAACTTTAAAAAAAAAAAAATCTCTGATCCCACTCTATATATAATGATAAATGTTGCGCTATACGATTGGATTTTACAGTGGGCGGGAAAAGTCACGACTGTGGTAGCTTGTGCGCTTCTTCACTGACCATAAGAATTGAAAAGGACAAGCGCCCTTCCCATGCCTTTTCTTTTTCTGTTTTAGTCGACGATTATTACTAGTACCAACTATCTATTTTTATACTAACATCTGGATAAAACACCTGCTGTTTCAGGTCTTTATAATATAGACAGAATTCGCCGTAATTCCGAGGAAAATGAGGAGGTGACAGCACCAAACATCAAAATTCCTAGTTCAATATGAAAATGCCAGACCAATAAGCGCAAAGTAACTGCATCATTGGGACTTGAACAAGAAGCACCTAGTTCAAAGCCAGACAGTGAAGCCAAATTACGTGGTTACTCGTAATGAGTAAAATCCAGATATGAACAAACATTATTTCCAGTTATGATTTTTTTTATACCATTACGGAGA
Organism: Diadema setosum; assembly: GCF_964275005.1. Classification (NCBI taxonomy): domain Eukaryota; kingdom Metazoa; phylum Echinodermata; class Echinoidea; order Diadematoida; family Diadematidae; genus Diadema; species Diadema setosum. Next base: position 11,230,885 of record NC_092695.1, read on the forward strand.
TATGCCAAGCGCCAGAGCTTTCAGATAAATCGATATACTGATTGCTGTTCTCTCTGCTTGAATAAAGCTCATTGCATTCATTAAAGTGAAAATGAAATAGTAAAAATATGGCAAAATTAAAGCAGAGAGAAAGCTTTTTGTAGGGGTGAACAACTTACGAAGCCGTCAGTGTTTCTTTCTCGTAATTAGTTTGAGATTTAGATGAAGGCCGGTTTATCCCTCAAACTCATCTTTTAATTCCCGAATCAAATCATTTATTCATGAAGGGCTGTACTTCCATTCAAGTAATACATATAAAAGAATAAGAGTTGTATCGCGGAGTTGGTATTAAGGTAGATATGTTAAGACACGAGATGGGAGAAGGTTGAATTTTCAGTGCGTATAAGATCCATGGACAGGCGAAGAACTAATCTATCGTTGCTCACGAGAATTTCCATAATTGGTCCATTTTTGTTATCTCCTCGTATTCAGCAACCGAGCGAGAGATGGACCGTTCTCTGTTTAAAGGAAAAGTGACCTTAAATGCATCCATGGATTCAGTACATGCATATTGATAGAATAAATGACTGAAGTTTGAGGGAAATCTAACAGTCCGTTCAAAAGTTGAACGATAAACATTTCCATTAACGTTTGACACTAAGGGGAATAAAAAAAAACACGAACACATTGCACATAATACTATACAAAATAACTGGAATTCACAGTTGCAATTCGTTACTCAGAAGGTTCGTTAATCCTGAAATGCAATAAGGTTCGTTATTCCAAAGGTGCGTTAATCCGAAAATTAAATACGGTTAGTCAGTCTGCACCCTTTGTTCGTGTCCTGAATAACGAGACTTAGTTAATTTTCGGATTAGCGAACCTTCGGAATAACGAACATTACCCGTCTTCATTACCGGTTTCTAATAGCGACAAATTATTTTTTCATTTCGAGGCAATGTGTCTCTCATGCTTTTGAATACAACATATCGCGCTTTGTTGATTTTTATGATTTTCTGGCTAAAGCGCTCCAGCTTTTAGGAGTATAACATCGACAGGTAAGACTGACGGAAATCATCATCATACATTCATTACAGTGCTTTAATTAGCAGTGTAAAGGTCCATGATCTGTGTACATTACTGCTACTGCTGGTGGTAATGGTATCTCCAATTAATCGAAACATCATGACGCCAAATATGCAAAAGCAATGTGTTGAGGAGAGATTTACCGACAAATGTATTTTTTCACAATGTTTCATTTTCCTATATGGCATTGAAAGTGTAACTCTTACAGCCCAGGGTAGTAATCAGGGTTCCCTTTAATAGGAAAATAAATTTGATCAGTGCTCTGCTGCCACCAAAGTGATACATCCCGCCACGAATGGCGCTGATTTAATTAATGATAAGAATGATGCATTAATATCGTGCCGCGACCATAGCTACTCTATTCCCCCGGGGTAACCTACTTACACGCAGATGAAGCGGCCTTCCAGCCACGAGACCACGATAACACGTTCCCACCGAAAAGTCCTCGGGTATGTTGTCTCTGATTCCTGCTTTACCCCTTTTGGCCTTTGCCAGCCAGCGACTTCGGATTCACACAGCTAATCATAGCAATACGAACAGCTTTCAACCAATGCTCCCTATTTAATGATTATAATCCCTAGATTTAGCACCAGCCAGGGAGGTGTAACAGAATTGGAAGAAACCAGAATCTCTCCTTGGCATCTTTGCTCAAAACTGCTGCACGGCGAGTTGGAAGGATTCTAAAAATCCTTTTTTTTTTTAAGAATCTGATTTATTGGTGCATTAGCCCTATCTTGATGGTGTGGAACACTAATATGATCGTTTCCAAATGTATAAATGTCGTTTTCGGCATTTTCTAAAGTAACCATTCCATTTGTACTGTAATAAAAACGTAATATAAATTGATTTAGTTAACGGTTCAATTGCCATCAATATCAATATTCATTCAAGGTTATGGGAATGCCCGAAAACGGCCGTTGTCTTAGTAACGCTTGCATTTCTAGAAACTGGCATATATGTTTATTATTAAAGAGAGTAAAAACATGAAAAAAAAAAAGCTGTCCAAGTATGTCTGTTTCAAGTTTGCCATGAAAATCTTGGTCATTAATGTTATATTTACTCTGTATCACGTTTATCAGAGGGTGGTTGCTACTGCAATGATTTTGTGTGTGTGTGTGTGTGTGTGTGTGTGTGTGTGTGTGTGTGTTGTTTCAGGAAAAATAAAGCATTTCTGTGTCATAATGCAAATGACCAAGAGTGGCAGAGTTTCAACATTGACCGTTTACGATGTTTAGTGCTTTTAAGTAACGGTCATGCCTGACAGACAGTAGCTCTGGTATCACCATAATGGATATGTTTCAGGAAGTATGCTTTGCTTGCAAAATCAAAAAAAAAAATGCATGTTCTAATGTACTTACATTCAACCCATCCTATCTGACACAATATCATCCACTATATTCTTTTTAACCTGTAGTTGACTTTACTCTCCTAATCTGTCTATTTGCTCATTTTTGACATTGATAAACTGTACTAAAAGCCTATATTGTATTTTTGGAACCTACATCCTACAAGCTTTGCTTTTTAAGCGTGGGTTCCTCATATTACACGTCAATATTATACGTCCTTATACATTTGTGCAATTTTGTTTCAAATTGACCATTGTGTTAAAAACATTTCTTTAAAAGAAAAATCAAATGGAATATAAAACTTGTATGAAATGTGGAATATGGAACATGAATTACAAAAAAAAAAATGGTGGAAGGTAAAAACCTCAGAGATGTTGTCATGTAGCAGATCAATGGAATTATGAAATTCTTTTGAAAAAGGAAACAATTGTGCTAATTCGAAATTATACAACATAAAAACATATGGTGAATTACAATGTATATGAACTCTAAGTGTTCATGCTAAAAATGCATCTAAAATCATGGTTACACTCTATATTGGCCATTGCCATCGTAATACTTTAAATTTCGGTTAATTAAGCTTATTTGTACTGAAAACACACCAAAACAAAAGAAGCAGTGTGTAATTTTTAAGCAAAAAGTTTGATTTCAGCTGTGAAATCCTATCTACTCAAATTCCTACTTCAATTTGAGCTTAAGTTGCTTTATCGGCAACAGCATTGACACAGTTGGGTAAAACATGATGTAAAGGTTAAAAGGAAAAGGGCCTATTACCATCAGTAAAACAACATATTGCGTGTAGGACACATTGCAAAATCCTGGAGTTACAGCTGCCTTTTCTTTGAGATACCTCTAAAAACAAGATTTCATCTTTTTAAATATTTTACAATCTATAACAACATTCATTTAGAACTTTCAGGTAGCCACAGGAACCATAGTCCAGCGGCATAGTCATACATTTCAGACCTGTTGTTTAGTTTTGTCTGAAAGCATCAAATTTTGCAGAAATGTAGACTGACATAATACTATGTCTACACATGTAGACCGACATACGTGTAGTCTATATGTGTGCAAAATCATTAACTTTAATTGGAATGAAAGACGAATTATATGGATTGAGTAAATGCGGCAATATCAGTAACATTTATCAGTGAAGTTTGGAGGATGTTCGGACCATCCGTATAAAAGTTATGAATGCTCTGTTCCACCGGCGGCGCTGGATGAGAAAATTACAACAGTTAGTGACGTCATGCATGGATAACGACATATAAAGGAAACACAAAGATAATAAGTATTAAAAAAAAACATCTAACATTCCCTCTTCTTGATACTGACATATGTAAAGGATAGTATAATCCCCACCATCCTACCCCCGCCCCGTTTATGGAAAGAGGTATCAAAGTCAAGCGTTTGTTGTTGGGTTTTTTTTTTCATTATGCTAGAAAAGTAAAAATATGTTGAATTCATTGTGGATGTTATTTTCTCCGGTCGCCATATATGAAATGTATGAAAAAGCGGCTTGGAGTATTGAACATCAAAACCAATGGAATGCTCAGCACACAATTGTTATTGCCACTCTTCCCCCTTGAAAATTAGTGATATGTCGTGCAAGGTTCCAACCAGCATTATGGTTCAAACCAGCATTATCACATTACTCCAAATGCATCAAAGTCGGTTTTAGGTAGCGACACACGGCTCTATTGGATGATACCGTCTAGCAAACAGCGCCTCTAACTTTCTATTTTAACAATTAATTCCTCGCTACGGCTATAATTACTATACCATGCAAATTAGGTATGCTTCTTTGTGACAGTTAGGCCCAATAGGATTAACCAAATCACATACCTCTCCTTTATTTTACTCTTTGCGTGCGAATATTGATCGGGTATGAAACCAGAGTGTTAGGACAGAACCTCAATATACTCCCCTTCACCCGTGCTATGATATATACCATGGCATTTCATCCGTCCGTTGGGATGGTGTCCTGTTGTTCGTGATGTCCCTGGATACTGGGCTAAAGGTAGTCCCGATGTTCTAAGTGTGATCGATAAATCGACCAGCACTGACTCGATCTGTCATCCTCCTCTTCGTTCTTTGACATAAAACAGAGAGTACGTGAGGAGCAAGTAATGGCCCAAAAATGATGGAGCTTGGTGTCCACGTGGATTTATGTCAGTTCCATCAAGTAGTCCTGGGACCGTGTGGGCGTGTGGATTACATTACGTGGGCGTCAAGTCAAGTCAAGCATGTCTATTGTCTGTTTAAAAATACAGACATACGTCCTCCAGTGGCATACATAACACAGATGAAGTCAAAATACAATACACGGTATGATAAAACATGAGCAGAGTATATAGATAACACATAAGGGCATGATAGATTATACATTCATATTCCAATGCATGTATAAAATAAATTTATTGAATCATTCATTTTTCTTCGTCTCCTCAACACGATTTTCCTTCCATTCGTTCCATACCAGAAATCGCAATCAGGAAAAGAAAGAGTAGAGATCTAAATAGAGATGAAATCCCCACTAAGATTGAGATACATTAACGATGCTTTAGAGCCAAACCAAACAATTCCTATATACTATACTCTTTCACAGCTCTCATGACTGGTTATAGGAAGGTATATAGCAAGAAAATGATAAGCTCAAAGAAGGGAAGATCACATGAAAAAAAGAAAGAGTATAGGCCTACATTAAAGGGATGGTATAGTATTGGTTGAGATGACAATTCAGCCTTAAACTTTTTTTTGCGAGATACTAAGAAACCACTTATGAAATGCTAAAAAGCAAACAATTCTAAGAGGACTTTAAAGTTTACTTGATGAAAATCTGCTTGGAATGGCTGAGATATCAAAAAACAAAGTAAAACAAAGAAATCCTAATAAAAAGTGGGTCCCAATCCCACCTCTTATTAGGATTCCTTTGCTTTTGATATCTCAGCAGTTTCAAAACCAATTTATATCAAATAAACTTTGAATCCCACTAAGAATTATATGCTCTTTCATATTTCATAAAAAGGTTTCTCATCATCTCACACACAAAAATGAAAACCTGAAGCCCCATCTCAACCAAACCTGAACCATCCCTCGAAGCGTGTGAAAGGAAAAGAGGAGGGTGGAGCTATAGAGGGAATAGAAAAACAAAGCTCACAGCTTACAGTTATGCCCGGCAACGCTCACCAAAACCTGTATGCAAACCCTAGAAACGCAGCAAGCCGCATTGCTAACGAGCTTACAGCACTTAGCAAGTGTTATACGGAATGACTTATTGCTAAATTGAGCGTTTGTTGTTTGGTTGTGATTTGGTGCATTTCGATATTCAAAGGAGCCCTTTTCAGCTTAAAGACAATGATGGAACGAGCAATGTGTACGCATGTTTGCAATTAGACCACTTCGTGATCGTGTGTGGGGAAACACACCTGAAGGTATCAATTGCTGTTGCACAGAGGTAGAAAGGTACCTCAACCTTCTCGAGGCTTTTTCTTTGACTTCATATGATGTCAAAGAGCCGAAGCCACTGGTTTGTGCTGCGGCTGCTGTCTGCGAGTGTGTCAGTGGTTCTCCTAAAGCAGATTTACTGTGGACTTTCTTCTTCTTAATCTTCTTCTGCTGCTGTTGTTGTTCCTTTTATTTTAACTCAGCCAGCAGAGACGTCATAGAAGGGCACCAAGTTGTGGGGTATATGTCAATATTTTGGTGTCGTCGACTATGACAGATGAAATTTATGTTGCATCAGTGGTTACTAACAAGTGATACATTAATGTGATCGATGTATGTGTGTATACTGAGTTTATACCGCGGCAGTTCTAACCGCTCCCTCAAACTTATGCTTTCTGCTTTACTAATCAGTTGACGTAGAAGCCGCCAGCTTTTTCACTCGAGTGATCACAGAACTCTCCGTCATCCCATTACTTTCCGCGAAGTTGGACACATACGAGACGGACGTCTGCGGGTTTGCGACGGCGGGAAAATAGTTCAAGTAGCTCCAGTATGGTTGGAGTGTGATATACATGTAGTTCTTCAGGAACACGGCGATTCCCGCGGCGAAATGCAGCGGCACTTTGCGTCACATATATCTCCTATCATCCTCCTGCGGTGGCAAGAATAAATGGAGATTCAGGGCATGAACCTATAACCAGCCAGCAACGCAGGCCATGACTACCAATAGCCACCAATGGCCCTTGGGATACACGATGTCCACCATACGAAATGGTGCCGCTGTTGGGAAGCCAGAAATAGAAGAGCTCAAACTCAACTCGGCGCACTTTTGATGGACCAAAATGCGCATGCTAATTGCCATCACATTCCTTCAATCCGTAGTCCATCATCTTCAGTTAATACGTTGTTGTTGTTGTTGTTGTTGTTGTTGTTGTTGTTGTTGTTGTTGTTGTTGTTGTTGTTGTTGTTGTTGTTGTTGTTGTTTTGGTTTTAATGGCGTGTATCACTCAAGATTGAGTATTTACGCCAGTGGCGTATCTAGGGAAAACGGCGCCCGGGGCAAGCGGGAAAATTGCGCCCCTAATTTCTAAAAAATTGTTCATCCCCAACCCCACCCAGGTCCACATGATATGCTTTTTCAAGCACCTAAGAGGGGTCTTTTGAGGTGATTTAAATGAAATAAATTTTGATAAATTTTGGCGAGCGAGCGTAGCGAGCGAGCCGAAAATTTTTGTATTTCAGCTTACAAAACATGGAATTCATGTCATTTTTTTCTTATTAAATCTTAAAGTTCTAATCTAGATATAGTGATGGCCTTATAGATAACGATTTATACCAGCAAACTAAGGACTTGAAAAAATACTCTAAATTAGTATAATCACATGTGCTAGTGAGCCGAAATTTGTATATTTCTGCGTCATCATCACGTTTTGTTCTTATCTTTCTTTCTTTTTTTGATAAATTTTGGCGAGCGAGCGCAGCGAGCGAGCCGAAAACTTGTATTTCAGCTTACAAAACATGGAATTCTTGTCGTTTTTGCTTATTAAATCTTACAATTCTAATCAAGATAATAGTGACGGCTTTAGAGATAACAATACCAACAAACTAAGGACTTGAAAAAATACTCTATATGCGCGAGTGAGCCGAAATTTGTATATGATGTATTTCTGCGTCATCATCACGTTTCGTTCTTATCTTTTTTTTGATAAATTTTGGCGAGCGGGCCGAAAATTTTTGTATTTCAGCTTACAAAACATGAAATTCTTGTCTTTTTTGGCTTATTAAATCTTACAGTTCTAATCAAGATATAGTGACGGCATTATAGATAGCGATTCATACCAACAAACTGAGGACTTGAAAAATACTCTAAATGAGTATGCGCGAGTGATGAGCCGAAATTTGTATATTTCTGTGTCATCATCACGTTTCGTTCTTATCTTCTTTTTTTTTTTTTTGGTTAATTTTTGGCGAGCGAGGGCAGCGAGCGAGCCGAAAATTTTTGCATTTTAGCTTACAAAACATGGAATTCTTGTCTTTTTTGCTTATGAAATCTTACAATTCTAATCAAGATATAGTGGCGGCCTTATAGATAACGATTCATACCAACAAACTGAAGACTTGAAAAATACTCTAAATTAGTATGCGCGAGTGATGAGCCGAAATTTGTATATTTCTGCGTCATCATCACGTTTTGTTCTCATCTTTCTTTTTTGTTAATTCTTGTGTGAACACAATAAACATTGTTATTTGTCCGCGTCATCATCATGTTTTGTTTTTATCTTGTTTGATTTGGTTTTCTGCGCCCCCCCCCCCCCCCCCGGGTCCGGGCGAGTTTTTTTTTTTTTTTTTTCCTTCTCCTTCTTCTTCTTCTTTTTCTTTCTTTTTTCTTCGTTTTTTCGTTTTTTTTTGCGCCCCCAAGGAGTGGCGCCCGGGGCACGTGCCCCCCTTGCCCCCCCCTAGATACGCCACTGATTTACGCCAAACGGACTCCAATGATATTAGCCTTGTTTCAAAACATTAACAAATATTGGCAGAATGTAACCTAAGCTTATGCCATCACGACAGTGACTTGTTTGTGGGGCGGATGCAATCTCATTGATTTTGCAATAAAATGATTTAAAACCCTCTCTGCTTTCATTTCACTCCATATGACATTTATAGATGTGTGCTGATGAATCGTTTCCCTGAAATAAAGGCATCAATATGCACTGAAAATAAATATATAACGAAAATTCACCATAATTTGATTACATCTGTGTAAGCTAAGGAGAAATACAAACAGCAATGATGACCGCATCCTCTATGCTATTAAGTGAACGAGATACCTCTATGGTTACATTAACGGCACTATGCACTTAGCGATGCTAATGGGAAAATAAATGGATTGGCTTTAATAATTCGATGATGGCATCTTTCTGTTATGAAACTGGCATCAAATTGAAACCTGATAATTTGATTCCGTATTTACCAATGATTTCATGAAGATATATTTGTTTAATGATTTGAAAAGGTTTCCTAATCATACAACGAAATTTCTCCCCTGCAGCCAGTCTCAGATACACAACTTTACTGTACAGATAATTCTCTGCCTCTCTACATAGATGTTCATCCTGCCAGCATACTGCTATCGATAGGACTAACAGCGCTTTGGAGAGATTTTTTCCCCTCATATAGGTATTGTCAAAGGTTCAAGCCGATGTCTCTGAAAACGCAGAATCGGCGCAACACAATACATTGTTCTCACAATCTCACATCTAACTTCTTTTTGCTTGATTTCTCTCGCATAATGTACGATTTCAAGCTGATTCGAGGTGAGAGGGGAACGTTGATTTTTTTTTTTTTTTCTTGCTCAGGAGCTCATCGATGATATTAAAGTCTACGCAAAAAGGCAGACGAGGATGAAGATGTGTGTGAGCAATTCTTGCTTGCCCTGCGCCGCAGGCAGTCTTTGGTAAAAAATCATGAAATGTGTGATATGACACAAGCAAATGTCTCTGTAACATAGTGTGTAACCAATTTCATACGGCAGATTTTTGGAGGCTGACAATTTCATGCCTATTCCTACCTTGCCGTACTGTCATTGTAGCTTCCTCATGTATACTTTTTTTTTAATTGAAATAGCAATATTATGTTCTAAACTTCATTCTAGGGATACCATAAATCAGTAACAATGACGCGATTCATGAATAAGTGTGAGTTGTAAATGTCGCCTCTTTATATAAAGCTGCTTATCCATCAGTCGCAGGCGTCGCACTGTCCCAAAGTTGAGCAAAGATGGAGACAAGATAAAGGAAATACATGTATTCAAATTCGGCTCTAATCGTACATAAACACATTGTTTTATTCGTGAGGTCCGCGCCGGTGGAGTTTCTCAGGCTTCAGCGTTAACTTCGTGAGCGTGGCAAAATCTTCGTGTAGCCACGTTTAAGATCAGATATTACCATAAAATATTTATAAAGATTCAAATCGTCGGTTGAGAATGAAGGGCGCTATAAGTTGCCACTAAAGCCATTATAGTGTTCGAGGCGACTTACGCCCTTCTCCTTCTCACCCGACGAAATCATCGTGTAGTCTGAGTGTGTGGTTCGGGCGCCATCGTGTGATCTTCTGTTGCCATTGTACTTTCTTTGGCTGTTGATTGGCTTTTGGCCAAGTTCGGTAACAACTTTGCACGAAATTTAAAATTCCATATTCGTGTACCATCTTCTTGTGTCAATTCTCAGGACAGTATAGCTCCACCCGTTGCAACTTCGTGTCGTGGTTGTCTTATCTAGTCCCTGACACGTGAATTTCTTTGAGAAAGACGCGAGTTTGTTATGCCCCCACATGAATTTTCTTTTAGCGTGATAAGCATAATATGCCGCATGCAATCTTGGCAGTCTGTTACGTAGGTGATATGAATTGCCGGTACTATTTTTTCGGTGGTTCTTATTACTCTCAACGACATTCATATTTTCACATTGTAATCTTGCTTTCACATCACCGCTCGTGCGTGAGGTGTGTTACTTGATTTTGAAAGTAGATTTTCGCCTTTTCAACAGTGCAGATAACAAGGGTTATTTCTTTTTTTGCACATAAAAGTACACGTTTGTATGAGACAAGCACCCAAGCACACACAAACACACACACGCACACGCACACACACATACACATGTAGCCTACACACCTGTTTCTACACACAATACTGGTGTTTTGGCTATAATATGAACACCCTTAGCATGTAGATTACGACAAGAACTACAATTTTATCCGTTGTTATGATTGGATAAAACACATAGAAAATGTGTGTTTGTTGGGTTTTTTTTTGTGTGTGTGTGCTCCTCCTTCAGGTGGCAGCGTTTGTGGGATGAATCAAAAGTGAAAAGTGCGGAAACTTTAGACTCTAAATGGATGCAACTAAATGTCATTGGAAGAGGTCATGATAAACGTTGCCAAGATACAGAGCAGAAGAAAATTCGTAGAGTAATGATGACAGGAGAAAGAGTAATTTTAGGTTATTTTACCGATCTAATTGCAAGGCCTTTTAACAGACACCTCTCTTGCAGCTTTTGTGAATTCAATTCCGATCGAATCAAAGCACCCTTCATTATATTCATTAGTTGTTGCCATTTAGAAAAATTTTGGACAATCTTTCTGGTTGCCAGGGAAAATAATTCGTTTACAGTTATACACGTACATGGAAATCGGAATAGCTTTACGAAACACCCTCCTTGTTTTGACGTGACTTATCACGGTGAACGCACTGTCTTACTTCTTTTCCGATCAATGCTCTGCACCTGCATGTATTGCATGTCAACATTGCGCTTTCCTTCTTCCAACAATGATCATGAGAAGTGCTTGCATGTGTATGGCTTTGCCGCTGGCATTTCTACCCATTATTATGGACTCCGTTCTATGTCCTTCAGTGATTCTGACGTATGTGGCCATCGTAGATAGCACTCACCAATCCAATCAAATTCCAACTTTCATTCAAAATTCTGAATTGAGGATAGAAGCGGGCGAACGCGACTGCTGTACAAGGAAGTTATGATTATAGCGATTGAGTCCACGAAGGTATAATGGGGTACAGAGAATAAACATGATTGAGTGAATATCAGAGAGGGAGAGAAAAAGGAGAAACTGCGTGTATTTCTCAGAGAGAGAGAGAAAGAGACAGACAGACAGACAGACAGAGAAAGAAGTTGATGAGGAAGGAAAAACTCGTTCCCAATGAATAGCAACAACAGATGAGGAAAAAAATTCGATGGACGTGAACATCAATATTTCAGAATGTCTCTACCATATACGGCTTTCTCATAAAAAAAAAACAAAAAAAAAAAAACCTTGAATGATTGATCTAATTCATAGTGTTGTGCATCCTACGTGGCAGGATATGACATTTGATGCAATTTTTAAAACGCCAAAGAAAGATATTCCGGAAGTAATGAATCTCTTTATCGATTGATTTTACATCGCATGGACATCAAACGCTTCCCCTTGCAGTTTACTTGTCCTGAACGAATGTACTCACGTCAAGAGTAGTCATAGAAACCAGAGAAGAAATTGTGCACTCCACATCCACTGTTATTGCAATAAACTCATATTGTTTTTTTTTTATGTTTTCCTCTTTATTTTTTTCATGATGAAACATAATAATAATAATCAGCTAGAAAAAGGGCGTTGCTAGGAGCTTTAGTGTCAGGCCCTTGTCGAAATATTTGGAATATGGTATACGTGAACGTGCTTCGTGCTTTTGCTTTTGTTTGGTCCGTGTATGTTCGTGCCTCGGTTGTTATTCATTGTTCCGATGTCAAACGAGGCACAAGATGCTCGATAAAGATTGTTTTGAATGTACGGGCAGGCACACACGCACCCACCCACCCACCCACACACACACACACACACACACACGCACACACACACACACACACACACAAACAAACAAACAAACACACACAGTCAAAGAAAGATTTACGCGCATGACAGGTTGTGGAGTTAACGACAGATCATTAAGCTACGAGGTGAAAGCTTTTAAATGAGTTTTCAACTTTAAATTGCCCATTTAGATCCATAAGCATTTCTATTACTTTCTTCAAAAAGTATAGCCGATGAATGTCACTAGCATACAAGCCAGATTCTTGTCATTTATAACGATCTACACATCAAAATGCCCACATTTCCTGCCCGAGTCTAACTTTTTGAAATCGTTGGAAGGGAATTGAAACTTTATACGGGGGGAGGGGGTCGAATAGACATGTAGCCATGGTAGCTTGCTATCACGTCTAATGTCACAAATACAAATTTTACTAGGGTAAGTTATGCTGGTTGAAGTTAACAGCTACGAAGAGATTATTATCGCGTATATGTCATGCATCAAAACTAAGACATCCTACAGAGCTGAAAATAATAAAAAGGAAAAAAGAAAAGCAAAAGCAAAAGTAACCAACTGAAAGGAAGACTCACAAAAGTAGTGGATAATGTGAGCTTGACTTTGCCCCCATTACCCTGATGTCACGAATTCAGGCATTTCAGTTTGCTGCTGATCCAGACAAATCAATCCCTCTATTCATGTTGCTATGATCACCAAATGTTTTGCTCACAAGCATACAAATGAAGCCACTGCACAGACCCTGAAGCTGCGTTATTACCGACAACTATTCAACGTCTGTCATTGTCCTGATTTTTTGTATGGAACCTTCCATCAATCAACATTAATTAGATCCTGTTCGTTTATTGATCTACATAGCGTCATATAAGTGGTCAAACATAACATTGCCATGTTGTATATGTACTTGTATTGTCATATTGTTTGTTTACTATTCAATAAAAACATAATATAGAATGTCGATTGAGAAAAATGTAATGCTCTATGGCGTGGTATTCATGGTATAATGCTCTATACCACGAAATTTCACCATTATATTCATGGTATATTCATCGATAGCGTAAGTGAAGTGCTGTTGGTATCGCTTCGTAGAGACCATTAATTGTGTAAAATCACGTCCACGTACTGCAATCGTCTGTGCTGCAGTTATGTACGTAAACAAACGCCAAACCTTAAGTGACATTCATTGTTAGTGAAAACATGTTGTGATTTTTTTAATTGTTTGAGGATATAAACAAATTCATCATACACTATTTCGAGCTTTTAGTGACATCATGGATTCTTCGATGACAAGACGAGCACTATTCTCTTAGGGCGGCATTCCTCAGAAAATAGTGATATTCTTATCGCCTCAGATCCAAAATTTCAACTAGAGGTTCTCAGTGCACGGTTTTTTGTTTAATAACACTGATTTCATCATAGATATCGACTTCACCGTAGCCGTATTTATATCAGAGGAGATTACACAGACAAAAATAATTACGGACAAATAATGTCTAATTGATCTCTGCGAATTAGCCTGAATACATGATGAAGGTAGGATGATCGTGCTATTAATGGAACTAACCCCATTTCAGGTAGATCATCTCATGAAAAGTACATTGGATGGTAAAGGCAGGGGGTGTGGTATGACCATCAGGTCTGTGGGCAAGTGATTTCATGAATTGGCCTACTTTTCAACCGAGAGAGATTACACGCTAAGTTTGCGTGTACGTCCGCGTATAATGCACGTAGCCAAGCAGGATGAAACAGGCGATAACGGAGCATGCGCACTCTGTTTATATGGCTCTATCAGAAGGATGATGGGAAGTGTCTACAAAGCTTTGGAGTGGAGAGTTTGAGGGAGGGGACTGATTGGTGATCAAAAGCACTCGGAGCAGCGTCTGGCCCGAGGGTGAAAGTGATCAGCAATCACTCTGGCCCCAAGCTTACATATGGCTATTTTGCAATCATGCAAGCAAACGGTCTCTACTGACCGCGAAAAACTTGAGATGGAGTTATTCTTGTATACGATACAGGAAGGAGGCATGACAAAACCACGGCTACGACGTAAGACGATTATCATATGGTAATATGGTTATGTCTCACGTAAGCATTAACTTACAACAAAAACTGCTCAATTCGTTTCTGGTCGGGAACGAGAACTCTATTTTTGTACAGGAATGGTTTCTTCTCAGCTGCTAGCATTTGAACGGAATATAAGAAGTAGATTGTCCACATCACTTTGGCGGACGTGCAGGTATATCTCATTCTACACTATAAACTGTCTACCTGAGATGAGAAGGGTTTTACACAAAGCAAATAACTTGTGGATACAGTGCAATTCCATTACAACGAACACATCTGTTTATCTTTATACTTTATCGTTGGGCTATAACGAAATTTCGATATAACAAAAGAAAACTACCGGCCCCGCAAGCTGCTATCGTTATATAACGGGAGTCGCCTTTAGTAACATCAACAATTGAGAATGAGTATGATGGTGAAAGTAAATGAGAATATCTGGCAAAATGTCAATGTTAGAAAGCAAAGATGAAAACAAAAATAGTTAAGATCTTCAAAGCTGAATTAGAGACGTATATTATATGCATCTTCCGTTTTCACACCCTAAAATGTGAAGCGATGGAAGAGAGTCGGCTTCATGGCAACCGTTTTTAGGAACCTCATCACACATGACGCAAGTCCTGTCGTGCTGACAAAGAGTTTAGTAGTGTGCATGTATGAGGCGCCAAACATTCGTGCAGATGTAAATGTGCCAAGCGTCATCACCCGTCTATACGAAGAATCAGTTACCTGACGTAGACCGAACAGGCGGATTGTTTGACACTTGAAAATGATCTACATCCGGGTACGCTGAGAAGTCGAATCTATGCGTTGAATCGATTTCACTATAACTCACTACCATTCTTGCTTTCCTGTATGCTTGCTTACAAACCAATTCTCCTTGCGATGTGTGGTGTTCCTTTTAAAGTTGATGTGGCAATTTGCACCACATTCTTCACTTATCCTGGGAGTTGTGAGATTCAGTCAAGCCTAGATCGTATAGCAAAGAGTGCTTAAATTTCCCTGGTTTTGGAATTACCTGCACATGGGTTTGAAAACATACCCTCACACCACGTTCATGGCCCATGTACGGGCACAACGTGTTGGTTGTTAATTGCTGAACGTGTGCTATGTGCTGGGGAAAAAAAAAAGATCCCATGAGTACATGTTTACACAGTTAGATCACATCAAATCTAGGCTTACCTCCGACTGTCGCGTGCGTGTGAAACCAAAATTGCCCTCTTAATTGGACTGTTTGAAATTCGAAGACCTCGGGTACAGCTCGGATTGGGACCGAAGATGGATGAAAATTGGACAACCTATAGGATATCATGGAAGAGATGAGGTAGAACACGCAGGAAGACAAGATGTTGTCACGCTTACTTTCATGCTAATTTCTGATCAGAAAGGCTTCATTTACGACTGTTCCTACACACATTCAATCTAGCCACGAGGAATGTATACGTAGTACAACAGGTGTACTAAAAAAAAAAATGTCTCCCTTTTCCGAAAGACAAAATTGTGTCTTGTCAGACAGGAGTGTACAACATCAACTAGCTAAAGTCAACTAGTGAAGGACATGAGAAAGAACAGCAGTTTTAGCTGAATCATGTGCCCTGCGGATGCTGCAAATAAATGAAATGAGATAAAATGAAATGACATGCATTTTGACCTATACTAATTATGTTTGCACGAAAATGCTAATTATTATAAGACAGAAAAGGGTAGTGAGGAATGTGGACAGTGCATCCGCTTGCCTTATGTAAAATTTGTCTTATGTAAAGCTACAGAATGAATGGTACTTATCATGTGGCACGCGAAATTCGCAAGACGACAGTTCTGGGCTAAGCCTCCCGATCTTCGTCGGTGTTATGGATTAATTTGCCTCCTCCAGGGAAGTCTAAACTGTTCCATGCCATGGTCCGCATGTATTGTAAGCTTGTCTTAAATCTTTCCATGTCACCTCTATTTAATAATCCACACGTAGAACAAATTAAACAGGAAAGTCAAATGAAGAGCTCATTGTTGTATAGGTATGTAGTGTGCAAGACCCATGCACTACTTCGCGTACACTTTTACACCAGATCTCTAAGATGTTGTTTCCACAACTACGCCTTTCGGCAGGCAGCCCCTTCAACAACAAATCGCCTGACACTCCTATGAACACCATGATGCGAGGAGCTCAAAATACAGCATGAATGTGCTTTCGTATGTGAGGCACATTTCTTACTCAAAGCAAGCGGATCTTCGCTGTTTATACCACAGACGGATAATCATTTTCAAGTACAAATGTCATAAGATTGTGGGACCTATTGCTTAAGTGACTCTTTACTGCTGTCAAGGAATTACAAAGAATCAGCAGATCCACCGTGACTGCAAATCCTGATGTCTTGAACGCAATGGGCAATGTTACTGCGATCATCTTTGTTATATTTCTCTGAAATATTTCTTCATTACACCCATTCTATTCATATTCTTCCCAAAAAGACACAGCACAACGATGAAACTATTTGCTCACATTTCAACACTTCTCGTTGATAACACATTAACTCATATATATCCGTGTTTCTGGTGTCTTATAACAAGAAAATATCACGACCCACAATATGTCATGCTAGATTAAACATTCAAGCACACGCACAAACATACACGCATCTACACACTACATGGTATTCGCGCTCAGCAAATTTATTTGACACTTGCTACTAAAGTCACACGGCACTTGTCCACGTTTTCACTTATTTGACGAAAATGACATTACCAGTCTCAGATGATATCACTACCCTATTGATGGCCACTTCCCGAGATGAGCCACAGATTATAAAGTGCATTTACTCGACCACGGTAGAAGTCAGCGGTATAGTGGCATTACACTTTATAACAATGACATGACCGGGGGGGGGGGGGTGTCATGAGGCTCAGTATGATCCGGCCACGTTTCTTTCTTACATTCGAAGATGTTGGCTTTTGACATTCTGTGAAGTTCTAGAAGAAGATAATCATCTACTTTGAGTAATGAGTGGACTTTGCTAACCTTTTCGGTTGAGGGGGGAGGGCAGTTTAAAACTTTTTAGTCCCCAAGATCTATAAAGTTCACTTTCTCAGAACCGGAGTCACGTGATCGCATACGTCATCTCAAGAAGTGAAGAGTTGTGTTTTGCGTCCGAGTGCGAAGAAAATAAAACGTGAACCATTTCATGTTTATTCACTATGCTTCACTCCTCACAATGACCTGTCATCATAATTATCTGTCACAATATTTTGAGACACTTTTTCTTCATTTTGCCGACAAAATCCATTGTGGCTTGGTGAAGAAGCTATACGTCTCGAAATTACCGGTGTATTCGAGACTCGGCGTCAGTGTGAATCAATATCGGAAGTTAGTAGGTCTCGAAGTTGAACCGATTTTTTTTTTTTTACATCTGGGTACTCCTGGCTAGAGTCGATAGCCTGTTATGAAATGTGGGTCCGATACGCATGACATATGCTATAGTACCCATGCAGGCTAAAATTGATTTGACTATCATACGTAGATCGCGCAAATCACTCAAGTAACGAGCGACACAAACAATCTCGACACGCGGCTATTCAACACTCAAGTAATTTGACTTAATTTGACTTTGACTTTGACACTATATAATTGTTCACATAATTCCGACCCTTACATAGAAATGCATGACAATGCCATAGACATGCACCTGTAGCTCCATGTCGATAGTTTATCCATCTACTCCCTGGATTGTCTTCGTACTACCATGGTACATGCTATTACCGTACCGCAGATCACAGTCACAGGTGTATCCGCGATTGCCGGTCTCGCGCACATGGTTGGAGTTGTGAAAGATTTAAAAAAAAAAAAAAAAATGTTCAGAATTTGGACTAGTCATTACTCGGCATGACACCAGGGGCCGCCTTCCTAACTATGCTATCATAGCTGTCTATAAGCATGATAAGGACAATATCCAACATTCAATTAACTGTTATTCTAATGGTAAAAAATTAAACCGCTATGAATGTTGTTGGGATAATGTTCCACAATGAAATAAACTGTACACTTCAGGCAACTTTGACCGCTTCTCGAGCATGGATACAACTCCGGAGCTCCATTAATCCACGGCGAAAAATCGTGATTGTCGAAGATGACACTTTTAATTATTATCACTAACATGAAGCTTCTCACTAATGCTCAGACGCACTCTCCACAAGACATGGTTCTTCTTTTCTTAGGGCACGAACATTTAATGTTCTATCCCTTTTGTTTTTTCCTCCTAAGCGGGTATCTTATTGGTTCGGAGACTATAGCTGACGACCTGACTCGCTGGTCGGGGAGATGTCTCCGCAGCGTTTTCGCGACGTCTCGTGGGTCTCCAGAGAGTCCCATCGTGAGAGAACCGAACATATTCCACATTTTGTGTGTGTGTGTCTTTTTTTCAGTCTTGCTTGTCTCGGTGACCTCTGCGACTTCTCCTGACTTGCGGCCGAATCGCAGACTAATTTATCCGCTCCGTTGGAGACCTTGCGGAGACCCATCCATGGCACCCTACAAGCGACGATGTGGAGACGTCGCGGAGACGTCTCCGGGACATTCCACGACGACTTTTTTTTTTCTTTGCTCGCACGAGTCGCACGAGTCGCGGCGAAGTTTCCCCCAGTCAGATATAAGCCCTTTACTGCATGGAAGGGACGGTGTGTTACGGCACATTTTGGTAAATCGGCATATTTTGGTAACTGCACATTTTGGTAATTCACCAAAATGTGCCGATAGTGCACCTATACCTGACGGGATTAACTGTTACCAAAATGTGCAGTTAAAAGTGAATTTGCCTGCACATTTTGGTAACTGAACTAAAAACCCATGGATGGGCTTCAGATTTATAATACGGTCAAGGAGTTAAGGTGATTATGGTCCTGCTGCAGCAGTAAAGACAGGCAAGACACGTATCTAGCTCACCCGAGCTCTTGCGATTGCTTTTTGTGCGGGTATGCTGTGTGACCTGCGTGCCAGGTGCATGGGGCTGACAAATAACTCAGTGAAGGAATTCCTCTGAAGGAATGGCAGAAGTACCACAGAATGTCATTAATTTGGCCGCATACCGGGACTGCGAAATACATGCGTGGGAGTTGCCTGCGAGGTGCTGCAGCTAAGGGCCTCCTACTGGAGTTCTGCGTGTACCTCTGCGGGCATTTCCCACGACTCACCCGGAAAAAGTTTTGGTCATGCTGTAAACTTAGCTGCGGGTAAATCGGACTTGCGTGCGCACCTCCGGGCAAATACAGGCGAGATACGCGCTAGGTACTGTCAGGTGCGGACCAACTGCGGAGAGCTCCGGGTAGCAGATTTGCTTCCCCGCAAGTCAAACTTCCCCAGATACAGTATGACAAGGCCTTGAGCATGTTCAAAATATATATGTTCCAAGTGAGTTGCGGGGTACACGCAGAACGCCAGTAGGAGACCCTTACCGGCAGCACCTTGCAGACAACTTCAACGCAGGTACTTCGCAGTACCCATAAGTCGCTCGTAAACGAAAACGGATCGGTTTCAAAGTTCTCACGCAGGTCAAACGGAATACACGGAAGTAGAAGGTAAGTAGCACGCGTCTAGCAAATAAGACACAAGTGCGAAACTCGTAAGCGTTCTTGTCCGCCCGCAGAAAATTTTCCTGCGTGCTGAAAAAAAAATCCCTACTCGCAACAAGCCCGCGTAGCTTGCCCGGAAAGGTGTCACATCTTTCCGGGCAAGCCTTGCATGCGACTTGCGAAGAACATTTTTTACTACACAAAGGTCCCCGCAGATGACCTGCACGTAACAGTACCTAGCACGTATCTCACCCGTAGTCACCCGGAGGTGCGCACGCAAATCCTTTTTACCCGTATCCATGTTAAGGCCTTGTCACACCTTTCCGGGCAAGCTACGCGGGTTTGTTGCATGTGAGGATTTTCCAGCATACCGGACAATTTCTGAGGGCGGACAAGGATTTGCGCGAGTTGTGCATGTGTGTCTTATTTGCTGGATGCGTGCTACTTATGTTCTTCTTGCGGGTATTCTGTGTGACCTGCGTGCCAGGCACGTGGGGGCTGACAACTCAGAAATTCATCTGAAGGGGCCGACAACTCAGAAATTCATCTGAAGGAATGGCAGAACTCCAACAGAAATGACAGAATGTCATTATCTTGGCCGCACTGACCGCATACGGGAACTGCGAAGTACCGGCGTGGGAGTTGCCTGCGAGGTACTGCTCAAAATTTGGCTGCGGATAAATCGGACTTGCGTGCGCAGCTCCGGGCAACTAAGGGCGAGATAATTTTCCTGCGTGTTGCGTTACTCGCAACAAGATCGCGTAGCTTGCCCGGAAAGGTGTGACACGTCCTTTAGGCTGCCGAACTCATTCGGTGGGGACAAAAACCAACTGCACTTACAATTTGTTTTTGTGATGATTGTGGAGGAGCAGAAAGTTACCAAAATGTGCCGTCAATGTCCTCCACATTTTGGTAAATTTACCAAAATGTGCAGTTACCAAAATGTGCCGTAACATAGTTACGGCACATTTTGGTAACTGCACATTTTGGTAATTTACCAAAATGTGCAATTTACCAAAATGTGCCGTAACACGGTGTGATCAGGGAGGTGAGACCCTGGTGTGATCACACATAGCATTTATTGGCGGTGATGTGGCTCAGTCGGTAACACATCTGCCTCGCAATAAATTGACTCGAGATCGATTCTTAGTGATAGGAAAAAATAGTACACAATCAGTGTATGAGTTATGAAGTGACAGTCTCTAAATTGGAGGCTTTATATCCACACAACTCACTATCGATTTCATAGTGACGATAAAAGACATATATTAGAACCGTTTTACACCTCTGTGTAAGTCCAGAGAACTACCTGCTTGGACGAATAGAGTTTGCTGTTAGAACAACCAATGATAGATAGTGACCTCCTGTGCTTCACTCCTCACTTATGAAAAGTACATGAAGTCATATGCAGGACTGTTACAGTTATACTTGATTCTACGTCTTCTGCTAAACAAGGTGATCAAGTTGAAGTCTAGTAGTATTAAAATGTTCTTTGGTCTGTCATAAGACTGCATTGGTCCAGATGTTAGGATGGCTGATGCTTTATTGCTTCGTAGGAGATGTTCATGATTTTCTTACTCTTTAAAGGAGTGATTGCCTACAATATGTCTGCCCTTCAGTTCACATTGCTTTCGATATAACCAAACATCAATCAGTGTGTGTGTGGTGCACACATCGACATTTTCAAATATATTGTAATGACCCTGATTTAAAAAAAACAAAAAACACTTTATTTTGGTATATTATTTCTCATGGAAACGTCTTGATATGAGGTGACCGGCATGCACCAGCGCGCGACTAGTGATTTTTATATATATAAAAAAAAATATGATAAAAAGAAAGTAAATCCACCTTTAGCCAAGAAGGTCAGCCGACAGGGAGGATTGCAGCATGCCCAGAATAACTGCTGACTGCCAAGGAAAAATACAGACCATCAATCAGTATTTTCTTCTTGTCTTGTCTGGTATAGAACAGAAAGTCCTACTTTTTTCGATGAAGGATAAATATCTTTCTGTTGCCCTTCAAAGCGAAAAATAAGTCAACCTGCACTCAACGAAAACAAAATGATTTCATTTTCATTTTTTCTCAGTCACGCTAAGACTTATTGAGGTCATTTTGCTTATGGTTTCGTGCGTTATTTTTAGACGTTGATCAATTGGACAACATGGTCAAGCAAGATGTTTTTTCCTTTGAGACTGAAATATTGAAATCGAAGACAAAACTGAACTCTGATAAAGTTTCTCGTTTCACCTTGCTCATTCAACTGTGATTGCTTTGCCTCTCCGTGTAACGTCAAACGTTTTCTCCTTACGTATCGAGACAAAATGTAATATTTCATTTGTCTTTGCAGTTGCAATTCGCATCAGCAAATTAAAGCAAAAAAAAGTACTTTATATACAACCTGAAAACAAAGGACCTTCCTCAGCACATCTTTTCCTACCTTATCCTATTCAGCCACAGCTAATGAAAGCAAATTGGATAAGACACAGGTTTCCACAAAAGATTCACATGAGGAAAAAACGGACATAAGTGAGAAAGTTACTTGCATCACCTAGTAGAAGTATTTATCCATAAATATGAATACAATAGTAAACCTCCTGATGATCGAACATATATGTTAACTCAATTTCCTTGCAAATACTGCTTCCAGGAAAATTTAATTGAGCAGGCTAATGCCTTAATGTTATACATAAAAAGTACTTTATTGTATTATAAGTATTTCTTCTATTTTGGCAAGGTGGCCGAAGATTAAAAAAAAAATGTCAACAGATCCAGCTGTTCAACGTTACTCAATAGCAAGGTTTTTTTTTAGGCCTGATTGTGAGTTGATTAAGCCCTGTTTACATCGTTTACATCTGCAGGCCGTTCCGCCAACATAAAATTCCCTCAAGAGAGGAAGCGGCATCGACAAAATGTCACGTGTAGACTAATCTAAATACTCTCAAGTCGCTGCGATCAATTTGCTAACGCACTTGCAAAAACTTGCGCCCCTGATAAAACAATTGTGCTGTCCAATTTGGACAGATGTTCTTGATGGCTAATGAATTCAGCATGCCGTACATCGACGAAAGCAAGTTGTAGATAGCAGGATATTTAATTTACTCATTATATGATATGACTGTTTATAAGGACGGGAAAGCAAAGACATGATTTAGTTTACTTTATATTTCTAGTATTTTTTTTACATTGGCCTTAGAATCGCAGTCTACTTCTAATTCCCAATCTGTGGATGAATTATGCTACGCGTCACTTTGAATTAGCAAATCAGTGAACCACACAAAATGCAATTCCCAGATTATATTTCTCGCCATGCATCTTGCGTCGCATCTGGCGCCATTGAGTGATATGGATGAAACTGGTGACCATCGTCTATAAACAGTTCGAATTTGCTCTTGTGCCCATTTGGACAAATAACCTTTCTTATTTTTCAGTTGTTCAGGCTTTTCACTTGTCAAAACGAACGAATGCAATACCATGCCAGACGTATGAACAGTTTATGGAATCAATTTTGAAAAAAAAAAATGAGCCTGCGTTGACCACGTGATTAGAATGGGCCCATCAATTCACACTTGCTAAATCCACCATTTCATTATTTTGCATTGAAAGGATTAACATTTCTATATTAATATAGACAGATACTACTAGGCTTTAACGAACGCTTTGTTTTTGTCAGGTGGTTGTGGTGACAGGGACTATTTACAAGGATTACGTCACAGAAAATAAGTACATCATAGATGCTAAATTTAAAAATCAACATGCCTGTTATCACAAATGATCTTTTTTATGCTCATGCGCAAGACAAAATGCAAGATGGAGCTAAGGAACTGGCTTATCCTGGCAGAAAGTGCAATAAACAAGTCAGCCGTGATGTCATTTCTGGCCCATGGTGCATTTAGCAAAACACCTGTCAATGTCATTCATATTTACAACACCTTCTGAATGTCAAGACGCCCCCAACACTGTGCGAAAGCAGAAAACACCCACATACTTCCAACATATGCACACACGTCCTCTTAAAGAGCATTCATGGAGTCTAATTCATTACTCATCTGCATTCTGTGAGATCGACGCTGTGTGTGTGCCATATCTACGTGCTGCCAAATGGTGTTCATTGAGAGAATAGAGCAATTGAAGTCCTCTACCTAATTGGTAAATTTCCTCATGAAGTGGCTCAAAACAGGGTGCAAAGCAGGCTCAAAGTGAGCGTCAATTCACCTCAATCAGGTTGAATAAATAGACATCTCATCCTGGCATTGACGTATTAAATAATTTCGACTCGAAGGACATTATGGGTGCAGCTTCCGTGCACCTTCCGAGGTGGAGAACCTAATGATATACGTCTAGTTCCATTTTCTGAAGAATTGCAGTCAACATTCAGGCAGGGGACGGAAAAGTAACCTCTATCTCAATAGTCATTGGACCATAGGTCGCAACATTGCATGTGTGACGTACTTACATTTTTGAGAAGTTCACTCTTACTATCTAGATGACAAAATAATACAGCTTGACAAAGATTACATAACCCATACGGCATCATACTAGGTGTTACAAAAAAACATTTCCCACTTTTGATCCTTAATAGGTCAAAACTGTATATCAGATAACACTGTCATTGATATGAGTAACAGCTGAAGAGTGTACAATTTAGTTGGCGGTGATTTGAATATGAAAGCATAAATAAATTTCATTAATAAGTTAGGTTCTAGATTTTGGTCAAATTTCAACCCTCTGTACAAAACTTGAACCTTACACAGGAACAAATGATGATTGCGTATGTGCAAGGAGGTTCAAGAGATGGAGTAACAACAGTGTTATTCCCTTTGATCCCACGTTCGAAGCCGCCGCTCAAAAATATTTGAAACATGTGCCAAATAGGATCTGCCGCGCAGATAGAAAGACAATTGACTCGTGTCTCATTGCATAATCACCAGCCACTTTCAAAGGAAGATATGTCTTTGTGATGGTAATTACTTTTCGCTATCCTTCTTATAAAGGGTAGGTGGTACAGACACGAGGATGCGCGAATAGAAATTGAGAAATGAAATAAAGATGAAAATTACTCGACTGGGCATACTCGGGCAATAATCTGATATGTATATATCAATAAAGAATCATACTTGAAGATTATTCCATATTAGTTTCATTTGTGGAAATTAAGCGGGAAAGTGATAAAAGCAGTTTTCCAGGATGGTATTTTTTTATATTTCCACATGATACAGCTCTGATTTACACTTTTGAACAAATTTCTGGACGGGATTGACTTGTTTTACATGCTTTATCATTAAGTGAAATTTCATTTCATTCAATAAATAGATAAGCAAAATATGGCCAACATTATGATAACGTTCAAAATGAATCTCCAGATTGCTCAGCAAGACGGTGGTGTCGGACATCGATCATCAAAGGCACAAGTGCACCTGTGGAATTCTTTTGTACATCAATAGAAATCTGACAACTGTTTGAATAATTACAGCCAGTTGGAACTCCAGGTATAAAACCTCTTGGTATGTGAGTGTGTGCTGTGACCCTGAACAATGGACTTGAATACCATGCACCTTTTCAGAGCTCTGCTGACTAGGCTTCTGGTCTCTTGCTCCAAGACACATGAATGCTTTATTAATAATTCATGATGGGTCGCCCTGAGCACTGCTAGTCTGAAATCATTGTAAACATGGTAAAGGGTGAAATGCATGCACATGAAAAAACTAAGCAACTGTTTCTATGTGCTTTCATACACTACATTCATTCCAACCAACAATCATGTTCAAATTCTGGCTCACATATCACTAAATTTGGGATATAAATAAGCATAATGACGTTAAACAGTTAATGCCAGAGGATGAATAAAGACTAACTGTGATAGTGGAATTCCTCATGAATAAATAAGGCCTTCAAACCCTGGCCAATTTCAGGGACCATTGTCTGGGTGCTAACCACGCACTCCCATATACATCAATAAAACCCTGTGCAAAGTTAAAGTTTTGAACAGAGGTTTGGAAATAGAGCAGAATCTGAACCCTCACTTAAACGTCAATCTTATCGAATTTAATGCAGTAACTGATTTATGTTTTCATTTTAGATTACATCCAACAAAATTGTAGGCTATCCAGCTATTTCTAATATCAATGTCCGTGTTATCTGATATATAGTTCAGTGATAAATGTTTTTTGTAAAACCTGGTACAAATGAAACAAAGTGGCAGCTACTGACAGCAAGAAAGAGAATGAGATTTCTTTTCTTTTTTATCAAGAATGAACATTGTTGGACTATAAATATAAGTCTTAAGACATGAAAGCGTTAAGATCTTGTGAGTCTTTAAGGGCCTGAAAAGGTGACTACAATGATTTTTTTTCCTGTACGTAACTGGCATGCCTCAAAGTATGATCTCACCGTACATAAGAGCGCAGCAGTTATACTAGTATCTGTTTGGTGCCACTGAGTCGCTTTAAAATCCATAAGAGCACATGGCGCAAATTGTGGCACCTGAAGTTGCTTGGCATCTTGGGAAACGGTAGGGTGGAGAGTTTCATTACCGCGGAATTTAGAAAGTTGAGACATCAGGTGGCCACATCAGCAACCTGACGCATTTCCTCTCCAAAAATGGAGATGGTGGTTTTAACCCTGTGATTGTCATCGGAAACCTATTTTTAACAAGACGTCATTAACATCTCGAAGCGTCGAACCTGCGAGGATTTGGAATTCCGTTGAGGTTTCAACCTACCGAGACGCAGAACTGAAGTGATCCTCGCAGTGTCCTTGGCATTGCGACATCAAGTCGAAGCATGGCAATGACACACAATGTCTGCGTCACCGACCTTTTGAATATCTGTCGTGTGTGCTCGGTGGCAGCGACAGCAAAGCAAAGGGTTGTGAGCTGTAAATGAGAGAAGCAGGTTCTTAGTCTGATAAAACTGGGAATCGTGCAAAATCCCTCTACCTTTCCAGGACCACGCCGGTGAAAGATGAGCATGAAGAGTAAACAAGGTCATTCATAGAGAATGAACAGCACGAAATACCAAAGAAATACCAAAATCTCTTTCTAAGTTTTCAACGTAAGGAGTGGGGAAAAATAAGAGTTTTGAAGTGCAGAAAATGAGAAACACACATGATCATACACAGACAAACGATGACGTCTAACGCACAAAGTACTTTCAAAATATCAGCACTATAATCCACGTGATAAAGCGGTCAATACATTTCTTAGTTACAGACCGGAAAATACTAAATATGTGGGAAAGCATTAGAAAGACTTCACAAATTTAGAATTGCCCGAAATACGCGCTTAGTAGACTCGCACAAAAATAGATCGTTTACGTGCAGAGTAGTCAAGCTATATATATGGCAAACGTCATGCGAACAAACGATACTTCAGGCGTCATTTCAGTGTATATATGACATTTCTCGGCGGTCATAGGGCTTTTTCAGTAGCATACTTTAACTTTGACCTCTGCCAGTGGTCATAACTTTGTCGAGTCATTAGAGCTTTTTCTGCCTTGGGCAATCAACCAATCAATTCAGAGCCAGCGTTTTGAAAGTGAGGTATATGATAATTCACGGAATTCATGTATTCTTTACTTGTCGCTTTAATTCTATGGTTGGGTAATCTTAGCGTTTGTCAATAATTCGGCCGTAACACATCGGAACGGTGACATGATTAATGACGGAAATGAAAGCCATTCCCCACACTCGTTTCAGATCTTCAGATCACACTAGATTCCCGTGCCAGGAACGTCAGTTATTTCGCGCCAAGCATGTCAATGATTATGTCGTTTACGTGCATTTATAGCACAGACGCTGTTTGGGCCACAACAAAGAGCTCAGCCGTGAAAAGTGCAAAAATGAACAATAGATCATATAAATATTTTCCTTTGCAACTTAACGAAACACTGACACTATTCCTGCAAATTCATTCCAGCGCTTTTCTTTGCTCATTAAAGAAATCGCCTCAAATTTAACGATCTTCTTACTTAACCTGCGCTCGTTTTGCTTTGGGCAATTTGAAAAGACCTGTGACTTTACATTCCAAAACCTACGACCAAGAGCAATGCTCATTCCCATAAATTGTTTAATGACTATTGGAAGTCTCTCTTTTGTCGAGGGGGGGGGGGGGGGTCTAGGGATCTCAGTGATGATCTGCTTTTTAAAAAGTGTTATACAAGATCAATGTGGTGTCGCATACACGCCACAAGGAGTCGAAATGATTATAAACAGTCAGGAAGCGACGAAGCGTTCTGCACGCCGTTCGCCAAGGCTATCTTTCTTGTGTTGCGACGTCTTCCCCGATCCGTTTGAAATGACCGAAAGTGTCATTTTCGATAATCTCAATATATGGGTCTGTCCACTCAAGGAATTAAATTCAGAGAGCAAGATGATCTATGTAACTCTTGCATTCTGAAGATTTGGTCGCCATGGAGAAATATTAAAAAAATCGGAGCCAAACCATGTATGAAACAACGGAGGAGCACTGCCATCATGACGTACAGACAGGTGTATGCTTTCAGTGTAATAATGTATTTTTAGGGCCTATGTTATAATCAACATTTCAAACCCTGTCAAAGGCATGCTATGCATGTTTCATCTCCACCAGTCATCAGATGGTCATTACATGCTAATTATTTAAGAGACAGGTATTTGCTAAATTTCCGTGTGCTGAATATTGATAACATTAGAAACGTTTGTACGTGACTTTCCATTTCACCTTGTAAAAGGAAATTGATTAAACGCAATTCAATTCAATTCAATTCAATTCAATTCGATTTTATTGTCCGTTTCTGGATTTTTTTTTTTTGCATGCATGTATACACGTAACATCGATACATATATATTTTATACAAAGCACATTTATCTTATAACATAGATATATAGACATAAAAGAAATATACAGCAGTACAATATCATTGTCATTGTCAAAAATACATAACATTTCAGGAAATATTAATCTGTATAAATCAACATTGTGTTGGATGTGATGTGCATAAAATATATACGGGTGTGTAAGTATGTCATTTACATTACATTCAACTCACTGCGTGATAGTAGAATGATTAGAAAAGAATGTCAGTCAGTTCTTTTGACAATCAGTTCTTGATCATAAACAAGATTGTCATATTTATCCATTTTCTTTCATACATGAACTAAGCCACATCCTGAAACACCCCGCTTCACTAGCTTCTACTCAGCTAGCTAAAGTATTGCTATAGTTTGCTCGTCCTTGGCCTTCTGCGGTTCAATTTCAACACTCATACATCTTTTTTTTTATATATATATATGAGAGAAGAGCGTACGTGCATGAAATGCCATCAGAAAATACAGGTCAGTGTGACGAGGGAAGATTTGGAGATCTACTGTGCATGATATTGGCAGGCCAATGCCAACAAAGAAATCATCAGCTTTCAGTCCTTGTTTTTAGTGCTTGGTCTTTTTATTCTACTTTTTCTCTTTCTTTATTTTTGCATTGAAAGGTACGCTAAAGATAAATGCGAAGCAGAATACCGATGTGATCGGTGTTATAATTTGCTAATGAGGTTGGCTATTAGTTTCATTTCCTTAATTTGACGTGGGGTTCGGAGCTGTGAAACTGACAAAAAGCCAGTTCGTAATAAGCTCACGTGCACATTACTATACAAATGAAATATAAATACAAAATATAAATGTAAATATTCATATTTCCCTTTTCTCGGTTGGTTAGGCACTTTACTCATTTTAAAAGTAACATAATGCGTAAGCTTGCCCGACGTAACAATTTATAGCTTTCATATTCAAACAAAGAATGATCTTGCATAGACTAGGTGACCAGAATGGTTTGTCAACTTGGGGAAGCATCCATTTCTTTGTTTTGCATTGCATGCTTTAAACAAACGTTATTTTTATGTTTATCTTGCCATGATAACAGGCCTGCTATCAGGGGGCTGTGCTGCCAAGCACCATCTATAAGGATAACATGAATAATCGCTGCATCACAGATGCTTATCCCAGTGATTTAATGCCATTATGCCTGTTGGCACAAATGACCTTTTTCTACTCATGCGCAAAGTGTAACTACTGACCGGCTTATGATAAAGGTGACGCCCACCGCATCTATCTGTGCCGATTAACAATTAACCTAGGCTTCAATATGAAAATAGCCTATAATCTCTGCAAGAGCAAAGCATGAGTGCCCAATGATCACATTACCATCGTGTCAGTGGAGCGCCATTCGAAACAGTCCATGCTTTATAAAAGTGATTATGTTCTTTATTCCAAAGGTTCGTTAAACGGAAAATCAAACTAGGTTCGTTATTTCGTAGGTTCGTTACTCCGAAACACACATACTTTATGCCCCTGTCACACTTTGCCGGATAAGGCAAACGCATGGAAACCGAAGGTCGATTTTTGGCTTCCGTTGATATCCGTTGAAATGCGTTTCATGTCCTCTTTATCCTTTGGATGGACGTTTGTCTTCCGGTGATGTTCGTCGGAGCGGCCAGAAAACTTTGTGCATGCACAAAATTTTTCCTCGCCAAAAACGGATAGCGCGATCCGTTTCACGTTTTCTCCTGTATCTGTACTGTACTTTGTCGTTTTCCTCGCGTTTCGATCGGCTAGGCCTCCTGTAAAGTCCGTTGCTGCAGAATGCCAACATGGCCCTCCAAATGTATATTACCGCCTGGAGGAGGGAACGCAAGCAACAGAGAAGGCAGATGCGGTCCAAGAAGTGGCAAATTGGTCCTGAGAGACACAGGCAATTTGTATGGTTTGTATGACCAATTGTCATAGACACAAAGGCGAAACAAATTCGAACTACTTTGCTATTAGTCTCCCCGAATTTACCATGCAAATGTTTTGTTTCAGGTGAAAAGGTGAGAGGCACATCAAAAAGAAGCAAAATACATCATACGTTTGAAGGTCGGAAAGACCATCATCTTCTTGGCTGGGGGGGGGGACTTCTCACCCCTCTGTGACAGGATAACAAGTCTTTCGGACAAGCAAGATTTTATCAGTTTACTATCATGGCTGTTGTAAGATTTTTGTAGAGATCTGAGGAACTGCAGAGATCTGAACCAAATTTATGGAAGCATGCATGATTATTATCACCTACAATACACTAGTTGTATGTTTTACAAGCAAAAAGGGCAACCTTGATCAGATTCGCTATCGTGGGGCAATGAAGTATGTTCGATATGACTGGGCATCGGCTGAGATAAACTGTTGGATATTCACAGATTAAAAGTTATGAGTGAACTTTGAGTTGAAAATAAGACAATGAGCAGAAGCCATCAAAATCAAAACCCATGATGTCAAAGTTCGAACATTGTCGAATAGCATTAGGAAATCTAAATGAGCCATCTTACTGTCATGTGACTGTGATGCATTTGATTTGTTGTATTACAGAAACTGTTTGAGAGAAAATAGAGACTGCTTCAAACCTTGAGTCCAAACTGTATTGCTGACATTGATATTCTGAGTGCAGTCAAAATAGTGTTTTATGACTTCAGGATCTTCAAATACAATGGATGAGTTCAATGAAGAATAATTATGTATATTTACTCGAGAAAATCAACGTTCATCCGGCTGTTAATCATTACTAAGAACATCGGAAAAAAAATCAGTAAGAAACAAAAACTAGAGAAGGTTAAATTTGTGAATTAACATCGGGCATGAATGAAAGTGATTTTGTGTAAAGTGAGAAACTTTTGGGTAAATCTGCATGTAAGTGATATTTAGGACCAAAATGAAGAAAGTGGTGTCAAAGGTCTAGCAACAAGTAGCCAACATACTGAGACGAAGGCTAAGTCTTGGCCTTCGATCACTTGGCATATTCAATTCAATTCAATTCAATTCAATTCAATTCAATTCAATTCAATTCAATCATAGTTTATTTCCAATCAACGAAAATCAAAACATAGTACAAAGTATACATGTCATGATATGATATTGTTCAAACATTTGCAGAAGACTCTTGTAGTATACAAGATAAGTTATATAACAACAACAATAATTAGGAGGAACAATGCATATATACTTCGTGGGCATGCGGAAAATAAATTCGATTATGGAAAATATTGATCCAATAAAAAGCAAATCTTGTGGGACGTGGATCGCTAGATAATTAATGAGTAAACAATATATTATTCAAGATTCTTTATAACTATTGTATCTAATATAGATTATTTATTAAAGTCATCTGTAGAGATATACATAAAGTTATTTTAGATACGCAGGTCGGGAAAAATAAGAAAATAATAATGACAATAATAATAATAATAATAATAATAATAATAATAATAATAATAATAATAATAATAATAATAAAGTATCAACGCTAATGCCCGGACACTGTTCATTGAACCGCGTGTACGGGGAAAATATGACAAGGACAACACACTCGCACACACATTCAATTACCCACACACATATAAGACCCGAGACAGTACCGAGAAGAGAGAAGACGATAACAATACAAGTCTACGAAGAACAAAAGACAGAGAAGAAAGAAGAGAGGTCTACATACAGAACACGCCAAGTGCTGCGACATCAGGACAGGTGAAAGCTCCAACATGAATTAAAGCATTTTGAATTATCTAGAATTATAAATATAAAGTAGGTATTTTCTGAATTTGTATTTAAATGTAATGAATTTAGGGGAATCTTTTAAGCTATTATCTAGATTATTCCAAAGTCTGGGTCCGGTAATTAATGGAAGATGGAATTCATCGGATCGTCGCGTGGGATAATTATGTACATGACTGTTTCGATGAAATGAGTCGTGAAATATTTTGGGTAAAAAGTTGCTGTTATAATTAAACATGAACTGGCCAAGTTGAAACACATACAAATCTTTTATTTTTAATATTTTATGGTAAAAAAAAAACAAAGCATCTGTATGTTCTCGGGTGTGTAGGTTAAAAACAATTCTAAGCGCTTTCTTTTGCAATAAAAAAAAAGTTTATCAAGTAATGTCTGATATGTATTACCCCAAGCAAGGATCCCGTAGTTTAAATAAGGTAGTATAAAACTAGAATAAAGGGTTGATAATGCAGATGAAGGAAGATAATATTTTAATCTGTTCATAACACCAATGTTACGTGAAATAGTTTTACATATGTTATCAATGTGGTTCCTCCATGAAAGCTTGTTATCAACGCAAACACAAAGAAATTCAAAGGAAGAAACTTCTTCTAGGGGAGTAGTATCAAAATAATGTTATATTGCCTGGGAGGCTATCTAAAGAGTTACTAAAAAGCATAAATTTTGTTTTTTGAATGTTTAATGACAATTTATTTGCGTATATCCATTGTATGACCTTTTTCAATTCTTCGTTTACTGTTCTTGTTAAGATATTTGGGTCAGGGTGGGAAAAGAAAAGGTTAGAGTCAGCCGCGAATAATATGAATGATAGTTTCTCCGAGGATCTATGAAAATCATTGATATAAATAATGAATAACAATGGGCCTAATAAGCTCCCTTGTGGAACACCACATGTAATTGTAATATTGATGGGAGCTGATATGAGATGTGAAGTGAAGTGTACAGGTACAGAACTAGCCGAGTGGTGGACGCTCCAAGATGATGTAATAAATGTAAAGCCCGATAGCCGTCACGTCAATGGATCTCTAACGTTCGATGTACGTCTCATGCGTCACCTATTTGTTCCTCGTGCGTTTTGTGGGCGAGCAGTTCATATTCGTTTCTCATGCGTTTGCTGTCCTGTACACAATCGCCCCAGGTGCGTTATTTCTTCGTTTTGTTCGGCCCCAAAACCATGTATGTACGCTCCTCTAAAACGGAAACTTTGCACTTTGTCCACCGGATTGACGATTTGAACAACGGATGAGCAAAATATCGCCCGTTTCTTGTTCGGTCGGCCTATTCAGCAAAGTGTGACAGGGGCTTTACCTACATGTTCCTATAAATCCAAAAATGAAAAAGGGTTCGTTAATCCGAATATTGTTTTGTGGCGTCACTCCGAAGGTTCGCTATTCCGAAGGTACGAACAAACTTTCTGAATCACGAACCTAACTGCCTTTCTGGATTAAAAGAAAAAGCCTCAGAAATTTTGTTTTGTTTTGTTTTCATTTTCGGATTAAAGGATCCTCGGAATTTCGAACCATATTTCAATTTCGGATAAAGAAACCTTTTTTTGTTTAATTAACGTTCGGAATGAAGTACATTCGGAATAACGAAACTTCGGGATAACGAACTTTATTACAATTTCGGATTAACGTACGCTCGGAATGCCGTATACTCGGAATAACGAACTGTCCCCTCTAAAAGTACATGGGCCTGTAGGACAAAATCAATGTACTATCTCGCTGAGAAATCTGTTATTTTCCCTGATAATGTGAGGTGCATCCCGACGGGCTTCCTACGAAAATAGGCGGGCATCATTGTAATTGCCTCTGGTAGGTTTCTTTCTCAGTGCGGCAAGAGCTTCTGGATGTTTGTCTTGCATTACTGAACTGAACGCTCTCCAACCGTGTGGCTATTTGACGCCGTGTATAAGGCGAAATATAAGTGGCAAGGATAATTGACATTTCGAAGTTTGACGGGGGGGGGGGGGAGGGAGGAGAGGTTGTTCAATGTTAACAGGAACTTTTTTGAGGCAAGATGTGATATCTTGGGCTGCATTATTCAGAGAATTGGCACGATGAAGCCCGGGGTAATTTGTTTCCTGATTACGGAGCATGCTCTGAAAATCAAGACATGATGAGATTAGGATCGAAGTATTATCTTTCTGGTTTAGGAAGCCATCCGCTAACTGCGCGAGCTTTATATGCAATCACCGTTTCTGCTAGAATATCTTATCAGCAAAGAGGAGAAAAGGAGGTTAACGACATGGCCGCTCGTATTTTATTGACAACTTCGACGTGCTAAATAAGTCATTTCTGAAGTACACGGACAAAATAAGTTTTCAGCAATCTTCCTTAATATCTGGCAAACTCGTCAGCGGCGAAATCCATACGGCGAAAATCGGCTCTGAGAAAATGACCTGCATGCCTCGTAACATTATTCAAAACTTTTCAGCACCGATCATACTATAAATCGACTTTATATTGAAAGCATGCGACTTGAAAAACATGTGAGGTCACAAAAGGTAATCGAATTTGCTGGAGCGAAATAGCCTTTTTTCTGGACTGTTATCAAACTAAAAGAAAGTTGTTCGGTGGTCTTCTATCCACCTTTAATCGTGATTAACTGTAGTTGACTTCAAAATGTTTTATACGCATTAATGCAAAGTTCCAGCTATGCAGGCTTCCTGATGCCAATCTTATTAACCCAATTTCACAACTTCGCTCATTCTTATCCGAATTTGATCAAACTTTCACTGTTGTCAGGTTGTGCTTACTAAATTTTACTCTTGATTTTCAGACCAACTAGTGATTGGTCCGGTATTGTCATTTGGTGCATTTTTGTGGCTCTCTCCGCTATCCTTACATGGTCACCGTGTCCCAGAGAGGATTGTACGCTAAAGTCTTAATATGTGTGAGTGTGTGAGAGTGTGTTTGTGTGCGTGTGTGGGTGTGTGTGTGTGTGTGTGTCGGTGGGTGTTAAAGGCATTATTCATCATTTGCAGATAAAATAAAAACCCTGATTTAGTGCTTAAAACAACTTCTCAAATGTGAGTTAGGGATAGAAACAACCAACGTAAAAATGTTAATCAGTATAATCAATGTTAAGTTATGTTAAATACACAAAATGCGAACTATTGTTGTAATAAAATTTTTTCTAGAATAAACCGTATTCAGTTACGGTTTATTCAGAAAAATAGTGATATCTTTTTAAATATATTTTAAGCTTTATTGCAATTTTTTTTGTAGGATGCTTTGTGATACAACTGACCTACACATATGCATCAAATGTGATATCTCAAGCATTTTTTTTAATCATAGCTGCCAATGATCAACAATACCTTTAATGTTAAAATGATCATGATTTCTACAAGAGCGTCAGAGTCGTATATGCATCAGTCGATCCTCTCAAGGTCATTGTATCGAAAGGACATTTTTTTTTCTTGCACATGATCTTCTTGCCTTTGGCAGTGATGGGGTTGAAAGATTGGGGAAATGTTAATTTATTCTATTGTGGATAAGATTTAAAGGACTGCCTTTATCTTTTTTTTTTCTCTCGTTGCCACGGGATACACTCTCCTGCATTAGTGCGCCCCCATCCACCCCCCCCCCACACACACACACAATGTATCTGCCTCCTCCCTGCTTATTCTCGGCACATTGGTCAATAAACTTTTGGTCGCTCTCGGATTAAATTGCGCGTATCCACCCCTGAGCGACATTCTCGACACCAACTGCGGAGTCACAGATATCGATGACCTATCCACTTAGAGGCGATACTTAAGCATGCCTCTAGATGTTGGTGGAAACATCCTTTATACCATTGTACAGTGTACCATCATTCCTTGCATGTATTACACACATAAGCGAGTGAGGAAGACTACACATTATACACTTACAGAGATGAAGAACTTACAGCACACAGTGTTCACAATTTGCACGATAAAACATGGTAAATGAACAAGCAGAGTCACAGAAGCAATGATTCATAATCACATGAGTCTATAGAGTCGACATTTTATAGATGTTGATATAACAATTGAAAAGCAAATTTACATAAGCGACGTATAAATCTTCATTTTATAATTACACATTGTGAATACTTGTACGCCAGGGTGCGAATTAAATAGATCTTAAATGGTATTTCAAAATTAACGTACATCACTTTGATGCTAAATTGTTGGTGTACACGAGAACAAACCAAAAGCTGCAACATGTACCATTATACGTACAAATAATACACACAGCGTACTTAACCTGAAGTGACAGTGAATAGAAAAAAAAAAAATGTTCTGCACCGTCTGTAAGTGAAGCAAAAAGAGTGAATGGGCATTAGAGACAAACACACATTTTCTACAAGTACTATGACCAATCTGAAGAAAATGTATAATATGCATTTTTTTATGACGAGAAACAGAAAGTGTATTTCTCATCGCAGTATATGCAAATGCATGACGTATTCCAGTGCCAACTGTCATGTTTGATTTGTTCAGACAACAGATATGGTCACTTGAAGTATCTTCAAAGCACCATCAGTGCATCTTGGATTGCAGCCGACCTGGCCACCTTTGTAACACCTATTGCAAAGTTAACAGCACGATAACAGCTCATGAATTTAAAATTTGAGCATTTACAATTCTATGCGTATCTTCACTTTTCATGGAATTACGCATCAAAGGATAACACACACACACACACACACACACACACACACACACACACTCACACATACATACACACACATACGCACATCAACACGCACAATCACTTCGGTTCCCTTGAGGTCTAGTAGTACGGACGCGGGGAAAAAAAGGCTTTGGTGGCATGAATAAGAGATTTGCGAGATGGAAGCGACCGCCAACTAAATCGTAAAGAAATACACAAGTGTTGCGCTACGCTGTTACACTCTTGGACCCAAATTTGACCTTGAGCTAGATTGTAGCTCGAGGCGAACTCGACGATGGTGGAGAAAGGTGTTCGCCAACATGAACAAACGTGCTGAGCAACGACCTTGCAAATAGTTGCGACTGATCCTGCAACGTTTGAACACTTGCCATGTCAAGGTCGCTATAAATAAGCGATGCCCTACCACCATCTGCTCTTATCGGTTTCCATCAAACCTGGCGTCAACTAGGACACGGACAAAACCCCGAATGAAAATTTAGTAAATAGATCTTTCTAAATTCTGCAACTTCTCAGCATATTCTTGAAACATTGCGTTCATTGGCATTATTCATGTTTAATACTTTCCCCCGTTTCCGCCCTTTCGGGAGAGGGAGAAATTTCCACGGCCAAATTTTTCCCGACACCTTCGGTAATCATGCATTGTCTGTGTTGTCAAGTGGACATCATCAGGATATATGATCCCGCCTTTCTGTAACTCTTCCGCCTCTCTTGCAAATGCTCCTGAAGCCCTCCACGGTTGTGCAACTTTGCAAAGGCAAACGGGAGGTGTGTTAGGGCACATTTTGGTAAATCGGCACATTTTGGTAAATTACCAATTTTACCAAAATGTGCCGATAGTGCACCTATACCTGACGGGATCAACTTTTACCAAAATGTGCAGTTAAAAGTGGATTTGCCTGCACATTTTGGACAATCTGCACATTTTGGTAACTGAACTAAAAACCCATCGATTTATAATACGGTCAAGGAGTTAAAGTGATATGGTCCTGCTGCAGCATTAAAGACAGGCAAGACACTTATTTAGCTCACCCGAGCTGAAGGCTCGAGTAAGCTATTGCGATTGCTTTTTGTGCGGGTATGCTGTGTGACCTGCGTGCCAGGTGCGTGGGGCTGACAACTCAGTGAAGGAATTCCTCTGAAGGAATGGCAGAAGTACCACAGAATGTCATTAATTTGGCCGCATACCGGGACTGCGAAATACATGCGTGGGAGTTGCCTGCGAGGTGCTGCCGCTAATGGCCTCCTACTGGCGTTCTGCGTGTACCTCTGCGGGCAATTCCCACGACTCAATTCAATTCAATTCAATCTTTATTTCCGATTCAATCTATGAATATACAAAAATACATGTGAATATGAGCAAATTGTACAAAAAGTGAGTTTAAAAACAATGGAAACGTCAACAAAACAAGGCGAGATTATGATAAAGACAAAAGAATAAAAAACAACATGGGGAAAACAGATTTTACAGGTACATAAAG
Source organism: Diadema setosum (assembly GCF_964275005.1). Taxonomy (NCBI): domain Eukaryota; kingdom Metazoa; phylum Echinodermata; class Echinoidea; order Diadematoida; family Diadematidae; genus Diadema; species Diadema setosum. The sequence goes on from NC_092695.1 coordinate 11,269,439, forward strand.
AACAGAAACTCTTTAACCTTGTGTGTTTGGTTGATCGGAAAATGGTATGCGCGTAGAAAGCCAGAATAGGCTTGTTATGTTGCACATACCCCGGGTTATAATCATTTTAAAATTACTCAAATCATTACTTTAAAAAAAACACAAATTAATCATAACCAAACAAAAAAACACACACATTAAACACCATAATACAAATAGAAGAAAGACTAAAATACCCATTTTAATATAAACATATGTATATATATATATATATATATATGCTTACTAATCAATATTTTCTTGTACTGTCTTTTGAAAATATTATTAAACTGTGTAGTGAATTTGCTCAGTTCTAAAGTATTCCATAAAACGGGACCAGTATGACGCAACGAATATTTAGATTTGTCGGTTAAAAAACGCCATCGATGAAAATGATTTGACGATCTTGTATGATAATTATGTACATCAGAGTTCATAGAAAACATATTTTGTAGATAAGGTGAGAGAGTTTTAGCATGAAAACGTTGCATAAAAGAATATATTTGCATTTTATTCAAATCTTGCAATTTAAGAGTATGTAATGATTTAAAAAGTTTAGATGTTGATGCTGTATAGTTTGACTTTGTACAAATTCGAATTGCTTTCTTTTGTAGCATAAAAAGTCTGTGAGTTTGGCAAGAATACGTGTTTCCCCAGATAGAATTGCAGTAAGATAAGACAGATAAAATATAAGCATTATAAAGAGCCAACAAAATGAAACTTGGCAAATCATATTTCAGTCGATTCAAAATTCCAATGAAACGAGAAATTTTTGTACAAACAAAGTCAATAATATGATCATCCCAACTCAACTTACTGTTTAATACAACACCAAAAAAATTTACAGATTCATAAAATTTCAAACGTATATCACCAATTTTCAAAATCATATCATCAGTATTATACTGCACACCTCCGCGTTTAAGAAATACACATTGCGTTTTACTTATATTCAAAGTGAGCATATTGCACTTAAACCGCTTATGTACTTGAGAAAGATTTTTGTGTAAAAGTTCAATCAAAACATTGATATCATTATGAGAGGCAAGAAGTGAGGTGTCGTCTGCATATAGAATAAAATGAGGTTCATGGCAAGAATTAACAATGTCGTTTATATAAATCAAAAACAATGAAGGTCCAAGAATAGATCACTGAGGCACACCCGTATTAATATTTCTAAAAGACGAATGAAAAGAATCATAAATAGTAAATTGTTTCCGTCCACATAAATAAGATTTAAACTGCTTAAAACAGACACGACGAACACCATAATATTGCAATTTTTGAAGTAAAATTTAATGAGAAAGACAGTCAAAGGCTTTAAAAAGATCCATGAATATTGCCAAAACTTCTTTACCATCATTCATTTCTTGAATTATTCTGTCTTGTATTTCTATAATTGCCATATCTGTAGACAGATTTTGCCGGAATCCATACTGACTATCGTATAATAAGTCATACTGAAGGAGGAAATCATAAAATGAGCAAAAACTATTTTTTCTAATATTTTTGAAAGACAAGGCAAAATATATATCGGACGGTAATTTGTGAATATTCTAGGATCATCTTTTTTAAAAACTGGAATAACTTTTGAAACTTTCATTTTGGATGGTACGATACCAGTACTTAACGAAAAATTACATACATGCAAAAAAAAGGTTCAACAATAGAAGGTAAAACATATTTAACCACAGTTGGATCAATATCGTCAAAACCACTGCTTTTCCCAGACTTAAATGCCTTTCCAATATCTAAAATTTCATCTACTGTGGCTGGTTTAAAAAACAAAGTATTAGAAACAGGTTTATTCATATAAATGGAAAAATCTTTATTATGCGTATCAGCCATATTATCAGTGGATATGTTTGATCCAATATTAACAAAATATTCATTTAAATTTTCAGCAATATCAGCGGTATCATGAATATCAGTTTCGTTGTGCGAAAAAGTTTGTTTTTTATTGGTAATAATCTTTTCTTTCCCTAAAATTGTATTAATGAATTTCCATGTCTCTTTTGAATTGTTTTTTTATTAAATCAAACTTTTTCGAATAAAAATCCTTCTTTGCTCTGCGTAAGCTAAGAGTAACTTTATTATGAATTTTCTTATATCTTTCATAATTTGATTCAAGAGGAGAGTTAATAAATTTCTTGTAATATTTATTTTTCTTTTTGATAAGTTTTAAAAGTTCACTTGTAACCCACGGTTTTCTGATTTCTTGTTTTTTTTTTTCTTATTCTTGATTTCTCTCTTAGGTAAATGCATATCATACAGATTAATAAATATTTCGTAAAACACATTATAAGCACCCTCGGGGTCATTTTGTTCATATACTCTTGACCAATCCGTGTTTGCTAGGTCAGCACAAAGGGTAGCGAGGTTCTTTTTTTTTTGTAATTTTCCTAAATATTTTTAGCTTCTTACTGTTAATTCTCTCCTCTGGATGTAATGATATATGAAATATTGGTAGATGATCGGAAATATCCGTCATCAGGATGCCTGACAGTGTGGAGATGGTATTATCATTTGTGAATATATTGTCGATAATTGTGGCTGACGTAGCACTGACGCGAGTTGGTCTATCTATCAAGGGGTGAAATCCGGAAGAAACAGTTACATTTTTCAAACTCCAGTATTGATAAACTTATATCTTTTTTAGTCAAATCGATGTTATAATCTCCCATCAAATATGCACATTTTTGTTTTATATTAAATTCACTGATCAGTTTTTCAAAAAAAGGAGTGAATGTAGAAATGGAGTTTTTTGGTTGGCGATATATCACTCCGACTATAATATTTCGAAATGATTTACAATTAATTTTGATGAATAAATGATCAACTCCTTCACATTGCTCCTTAAACTCATAATGTGTAAAGTTTAGCTCTTCTCGGATGAAGAGGCCAACTCCACCCCCACGACCAGTTGGTCGGTCGACATGGATAAATTTGTAACCGTCAAGTGCAAAAGGAACACATATAGCTGAACTTATCCACGTTTCAGATATAGCTATCACTGAAAACTTAAATTTAATGCATGAAAGGTAAGTATGGATTCTATCAAAATTTTGGCACATGCTCCTTGCATTGAAATGAATCATGCTGAAGTTTTTTGTCACTGAGCAATTTTGTATGGCTTCATTCAGTTCAGAAGTCAAGAAATGTTTAGTTGGGATGGAATTAAAAATTTCATTTATTTCATGTTCAACTTGATAATCATCAGGATCTATATTGGGAGAATTCACAAAATTATCTCTGGATTTTTTCATCGGCGTAGACAAGGACTTAAACTCAGAGTCTCCGATTTTTCCTAACGGGAAATGAATTGAGTGATTACATTTGTCGTTCAGGTTTGAGCAAATATCTATATCAGTTGAGTTATATATTTCCAAATTCACATTTTGTTTAATACGGTCTTCCTTTGTCGCAAAATCATATGTCAGCTCTAGAGAAAGTATTAATACAAAGGGAAAATAAACAACAGGGCAATTGTCAAACACAAAGGAAGAAAAACACAGTAGTTAGCACTGGAAGTGACAATGAACAACAACAACAACAATATATTATATGCATATGTATATATATATATATATATATATATATATATATATATATATATATACAATTATACATTTATATATTTCCCTCCTACGATCAAACCCGGAAAAAGTTTTGGTCATGCTGTAAACTTAGCTGCGGGTAAATCGGACTTGCGTGCGCACCTCCGGGCAAATACAGGCGAGATACGCGCTAGGTACTGTCAGGTGCGGACCAACTGCGGAGAGCTCCGGGTAGCAAATTTGCTTCCCCGCAAGTCAAACTTCCCCAGATACGGTATGACAAGGCCTTGAACATGTTCAAAATATGTTCCAAGTGAGTTGCGGGGGTACACGCAGAACACCAGTAGGAGACCCTTACCGGCAGCACCTTGCAGACAACTCCAACGCAGGTACTTCGCAGTACCCTTAAGTCGCTTGTAACAGAAAACGGATCGGTTTCAAAGTTCTCACACAGGTCAAACGGAATACCCGCAAGTAGAAGGTAAGTAGTACGCGTCTAGCAAAACAAAAAAAAAAAAAGACACAAGTGCGAAACTCGTAAACATTCTTGTCCCCCCGCAGAAAATTTTCCTGCGTGCTGAAAAAATCCCTACTCGCAACAAGTCCGCGTAGCTCGCCCGGACAGGCCGTGTCACATCTTTCCCGGCAAGTCTTGCGTGCGACTTGCGAAGAACAATTTCTACTACCCAGAGGTCCCCGCAGATGATCTGCACGTAACATCACCTAGCACGTATCTCACCCGTAGTCGCCCGGAGGTGCGCACGCAAATTCTTTTTACCTGTAACCATGTTACGCCCTTGTCACACCTTTCCGGGCAAGCTACGCGGGCTTGTTGCGTGTGAGGATTTTCCAGCATACCGGACAATTTCTGAGGGCGGACAAGGATTTGCGCGAGTTGTGCATATGTGTCTTACTTGCTGGATGCGTGCTGCTTATGTTCTTCTTGCGGGTATTCTGTGTGACCTGCGTGCCAGGCGCGTGGGGGCTGATAACTCAGAAATTCATCTGAAGGAATGGCAGAAGTCCAACAGAAATGACAGAATGTCATTATCTTGGCCGCGCTGACCGCACACGGGGACTGCGATGTACCTGCGCGGGAGTTGCTTGCGAGGTGCTGCTCAAAATTTGGCTGCGGGTAAATCGGACTTGCGTGCGCAGCTCCGGGCAACTACGGGCAAGATAATTTTCCTGCGTGCTGGGAAAACCTTACTCGCAACAAGCCCGCGTAGCTTTCCTGGAAAGGTGTGACACGTCCTTTAGGCTGCCGAACTCATTCGGTGGGGACAAAAACCAATTGTACTTACAATTTGTTTTTGTGATAATTGTGGAGGAGCAGAAAGGTACCAAAATGTGCCGTCAATACATCAGGAGAGGCCAACGCGGATTAAGCCTGTTCGAGAAGCCGATGCGGACATTTGCTGTCAAGACACGGGAGAGTCAACGGTTAGGTTGCGGCGTGGAGGAGTTGAACGCTCCATGGTCCCACTTAAATTCAGCACTAGGCCTGTAAAATTCAAAAAGTTAGTGAAGAGAGGAAAGCCAAGCAGCCGAACATCTCTTTCTGCGATGATGCACCGGTGACTGTCGACATTCTGCACGGTTAAATGAAAAAAGGCAGAGCCAAAGGCCCATAACTTGTAAAATTGGTCAATTAATGATAAAAGCGACAGTCATAACTGAGACAAAGCAACCAACAACATTGACTCCGAACAAGGTGGTTCCGAGAAGGTGACGGATGACCCGATGCCTGGAGGAGGAGGAGGAGGAACCAGTACCGACATGACGGCTACCAGGCCAATTGGGCAAAACCCAAAGTCGGCGCCGAATTTAAAACCTTGCATCACTTTCTCGTTGTCATCCTCGATGGATTTCATCCTGGAAGTCATCCTGATTGTCCTTACCCATGATTGTACCACACAGGTCCCGTTTCATAAAACTTGTCATCAGTGACAACTGCCACATTTCTATGACAAATTTGCTCTCAGCCAATCAGATGCAAGGATTTCAGTAGCTTGTCACATCTATGACAACTTGTCACTGATGACAAGTTTTATGAAACGGGCCCCACTGGGATCCGATAGACATAGATGTGTTCGTAATGTTCTGCTAAAGATCAGCATTTCCACGCCCTTTCCGGTGATTCCTAGGACACCCCGGTATGTGTCTGCAGTCAATACACGGAGACTGTCCCATGCACGATTATGCCCACACTATTTCCTAGTCTGACAAAGAAAGAACGATATAATGATAAAGAAAGAAAGAAAGAAACGTCGTAATTTGCTTCCCTAACTTTTTCTATTTTTCTCAGCATTGCAGTGGATGCCAAACTTAATTACTTGTCCGACAGTCGCACGACAAATTCAAGGAATAATATTACGAGTTTCACTTGTCTCTTTGTTTATAAGGAATCTACAAAATACAATTTAGCTCTTCGTTCTAGCAGTCTCCTCAATTTCTAACAATTTTGATTCGTATCGTCGTAATAGATCACATCTATCATGCTTCAGTTCACAGTATTTTACCTTATTACGATATGGTATTGATTTTGTGCAATTTACTGCATCTAAATTTCTTAACTGCAATTGTATTTTTGTTTGTTGAAAATGAAATAAATGAAGTCTCTTTCCTCTTGGTTAAAGGGATCGCATAGTTTTGGTTGAAAAACAACTTTTATCTTTTAACATTTTTTTGACGAGATAATGAAAAATTACTCATGAAATATGAAAGAGCACATAATCTAAAGACGAATCTAACGTTTATTTGATGAAAAATTTTTTTGAAATGGCTGACATATCCAAAAACCAAATTAAAGATGGGACACACATATTTTTTACGATTGCTTTGTTTTACTTTGCTTTTGAATGCCTCAGCCATTCCAAAACAAATTTCATCAAGTAAACTTTGAATTCCTCTTAGAATGGTACACTCCGTACTACCTTATAAGGGGTTTCTTGGTATCTTGCAAAAAGTTAAAAGCCTAATCCTCATCTCCACCAATACTAATACCATCGCTTTAAACTTGTTGGTCACAGCTTGCTTTAACGACTTGAGGAGAATGGCACAAGCCTACACAATCTAGACATTTTATCTGCTCGCAGTTGGTTAAAAAAAATGAGTCAGACAAAAAGAAAGAAAGCATCAGGCACCATCATCATCTACGCTTCCAACATGGGAGATATTTTTGCTATGAAGGGCAGTAGATGAGGAATAAGAGAACACTTTACTTCTCAATTCCTAAATCTCTTTTCCAATGAATTTACTCTCTAGTCCTCAACGTGTCTATAAGCAGGGACGATGTTAATGGTTTTCACAGCGTTGTCTCGAGGGTGGTTGAAGGTAATTGTCGCGATGAATTTGATATGACAAGATATATCTTGTACGTCATGACCCAGTAATCTAATCACACCAGCTTTGTTATAGGCTGGACAGTCGCTCGTCCTTTCCCTTCTCGCTTCTATTTTTTCCTTTCCTTTCCTTTCCTTTTTTTTTTTGCCTCAGCCGTGGCAATCTACAGGTCTATGTCTCACAATTGGAATCTACTTGCACAGCCGCAGGCCTTTCCACGTGCACTAATCATGATTGCGCGTCTTGGGTACCGAGAGATTCGGAGCGTTTTAAATGGATTGCTTACAACTGCGCTCCCTCCAATTCTATTGGCTTAACGCGGATTAAAACGTGGACGATACCTCATCAATGGCTTTTCCCGTTTATGTGAAATTGCTAATCTGCTGAGTTGTCTGTTTCTAACAGGAAAATGCCTAAAACGCTACTCGTACAAAGACAAAAAAAAAATACTTAGGATTTCATATCTAACACTGACAGCAATTTTTACCAATAGGGATGGATTTGCAAGTCTTAGCAGACATCCACATATTGGTAACTTATGTAAATCCAATTTCTTTCACAAATAATCTTACTACTTGATTTCAGTGAACACGCGTAATGGCGCCTATTGCATCAGCAGTATATACATATTTTTTTTTAAAGGAAAGTACATCATCTTTATATACAGCCGGTATATACATGTACAATTATATATAAATATGGTGTATGTCAGAAAAGTTTAGAGTATAGGCATAGAGTATTTTTATATATTTGGAATATGTACATTTTTTAGCATGTTGTGTTCTTGCACTTATACTCTTTGTTGAAAATGGAATGAATAGAATAAATAAAATGTAATATACCGGTTGAGCTGTTCAAGTATTTATGTAATAATGCACGTGTGCACATCAGATCAAATAAAACATATATCTAATGCTATATTGTTTTGATTCACTTGATGATCTGGGGCCCGTTTCATAAAACTTGTCATCAGTGACAAGTTGTCATAGATGTGACAAGCTACTGAAATCCTTGCATCTGATTGGCTGAGAGCAAATTTGTCATAGAAATGTGGCAGTTGTCACTGATGACAAGTTTTATGAAACAGGCCCCTGATGTTGCTTATTTACCAACACATACGTCTCCTATATACCCGAGAATAGAATCCCTTTTTTCGACACGTTTTATAAATATTGACATACTTTGGCTCTTCCTTTGCTAGCCATGGTCTTCCTTAAGGAAGATAGCTCCCAACTTTGTAAGAGAATCAAGATCAAATCTAAACTAGTGTTGTAGGAAATTTTACACTAATGCAAAGAAAATGATCGGGGCTTCGTACAACAAATGAATGTTCGATTTAGCTAAACTAAAAAAAAAAAAAAAAAAAATCTAATTTCATTGCTAATGTTCTTTCGTAACGTTGTTGCGTTTGCTAGCTGACAACTGAAAACCTGCATCCATGCTCTCAACTCTCACGACCGTACATTGTCTTTATTTCTTTTCTATACGTGACAGTTGACCACGTGATACTGAGTTAAAATTCGTTGTTTGTCGATGATGGCATCTCGTCAAAATATTGATTTCCTTTTCTTGTATTCGGGAACAAATTGTACTAATGCGCTATCTCCGTTCCTATGATGTGGTTATAATAGCGTATTTTGAAGAGCCTGTTTCTTCGTACAGAAATAATATTTATTCACGTCTCGTTACGAGAAACACAAACAGCGGTGAAATTGCAGGACGCCAACCCTTTATTGAAAAAATCAGTATGGCACATCATTTCCAATTTGTGTTTTATGTCAAAAATCATGTTTGTCTCATAAGACATTATTTCTTGGGGTGAGATAAAATAGCTATCCATCCGTCTGTCGCGTAAATGCTGTCTAGGAAAATGTTGCAAAGGGAAAAAAATATATATATATAATAAGATAAGGACCTGGAGGTTAGCAATACGGAGATGAAAACTGAAATCGCAAAGGAATATTGTCGCCCAAAATCGTTTTAATCAAATTGAACCGAAGATCGCATGCATTCAAAGCTGTCCTGCGATAGGTTTCCGTTGGGTTTCCGTCTCACGACACTCCTATGTTGGCGTCATAAAGCCCGGTTCTTCATTCCTAAGGCAAACTTATTTCGAATAAGACTCAGTTCTCACGAGGTTAACGTTTACGTAGATAATCACCATCGCAGTATACAAGGAGGCATCAACATAATGCATTAATTTTCATTGGCATTTAGGCGCTTCAGGAACGCATCTTTTTTTCTTTCGCGTGGAGAGTAATGTAAATTCCCTGTACTGACATTGAATGCATTCATTTGGCTACACTTCGCAGTTCCGGAGGTTCGTAATTCTGAAAATGAAAGAACGTTCTTCATTCTTAATGCTCGTTAATCCAACAATAAAACAAGCTTCGTTAATCCAGAAATGATATAAGGTTCGTTAGTCCAAAACTAAGATAAGGTTTGTAACTCCGAAGGTTCGTTAATCCGAAAAATAAAACAAGGTTCGTTGCTCCGAAGTTTCGTTAATCCTTGGGAGTAACGGACCTTCGGAATAACGCCTCAAATATTCGGATTACGGAACCCTCTTATTTTCGGATTAACGAACATCTAGATATGCGAAATTTGTGTGTTTCGGAATAACAAACCTTAGCTCATTTTCGGATTATTGAACCTCCGGAATAACGAACATTACTTATTTATTATGACATCTACTTCTACTCATGGGGGACACTGTGACGAGAAGGAACTGAAGTTGTCAACTTTAAATTCTTTGCTGTGCGGGTGGCGCGCGCGCCAGTGAGTGAGTGTGTGTGTGTGTGTGTGTGTATGTGTGTGTGTGTGTGTGTGTGTTTTCTTCCATTAACAAGGAAATTCCAGTGCTTCTAGTGCGCTAGGTATAGGACCATATGAATTACAGGGAAAAAACGGGTGGGGGAAACTGTAATCGGAATAATGTTATCATTTTTCATTTGATTAACATGAAGCAATTAAGCCAAGAAAAAAATGCCGAGTAATCATTCTTAAATATATTCTCACAATTGGTCATCATGGTCATTTTGTGCATGATGCAATATGTAAAATGTTGGTTAATGTTATTGATTGATTGTTTGTTTGATTGATTGTTTAATAGATTAACTAAGTGGTCGTTTGACTATATTTAACTATTCAACCGTATAAGGCAACTGGACAAAAATTGGCCGGAGCTGTTCTATGTTCTTGCGTCACGTAACGTCATGCCTCAGTAAGGTGTTCGATTTCTCTGAAACCTGCCGGTATGTTTGTTCGTTTGTTTTTAATTTGCGCTTCAAATGGAGGATTGTTTTGTCCTGTATCGCGGGCCGAAATACTATATAGGCCCTACGATACACTCAGGGCATGAATTCCGAATAAAAGCGCTATACTCTTTCGTTCATGTCGTTTTTAGCACAATACCGGAGCGACGCTCTCATTGTACGTGGTCTTGTCTTTCAAGTAGGACACATTGTAATTCATCAATCCTGCTGCTTAGACGTTAGTCCCATGCATAAAAATACGTGGTTATGTAGTGTTCGACGGATTAGTTAATGTCGATCATCGCATGCTCTGTAACACTACTGTAGTCCACTTCCATTATGAGTATTCCTAAATTAAGATAATAACGTTACGTTTGCGATCTGACATGTTTTCATTAGAATGTTAACTTGGATTATATGCTAGAAAAAAAAATATTCTTAATGATTCCAATAGACAAAATTCCTTGTCACTCCTTATACAAAGCTGAAAATACTCTCTACGCGTTTCGAGTGGTTTACTGGTTTTCGCATTTTCGTCGGGTGATAGCAATTGAAACATAACTATCAACATTGCCACCAGGTAAGCGAACATAAACAGATAAAGGAGAATCCATCCGTCGATGTTTTTTTCTTCCTTCAGAAATTTGAGCATGCCTCCAGGAGGAGAGGACCTTGTATTTTGTGGGTCCTTAGTCCGGAGAAAATAAGTCCTCCTTTTACAGGAAATCGTGCTTATCTCAACATCTTCGGAGTCGAAACCTTACAATATATTCTCATGTTACGAACGTCCCTTGATCTCTGATGGTATCTAGATCATGAAAAGATGCTTCGAGAGCAGCGAGAGGGTACGGATTGGTGTTAGCTTATCGACTAGACTTCTTCAAAGGCCCTTACCCAGTCGTTAGCATTTTTAGTGGCGCGCGAAGAGCAACGGAGCCGAAGTTCGATTGGTCTTGGCTCTTGCTGTTGTTTTGACTAGTCTCGAGCAAAGACCCTCTGCTGGCTCCTCTTGCAATCACTACAGATGGAGGTCCTGTGACAAAGACTAATTATCGACCTACTCCGGTGGACACGCCTCTTCGCCGCTCAGCACTTAATACAGGAATGCCATCGAGAACTAGAGGATTGGGCACTCGGTGATCAAAACCATTCACCCCTTTGGCCGGAATTAACGCCATCATTCAACCTTAATTCTTACCAAGCATCGCTTTCAGCAAGTTCTTGGTGATGAACGCATTAAGTGAGAATAAGAAAAAATATCGGGCCGCACGAGCTTACAGTGCTTATTATGTTTCCTTTTCCGATGATGCTGAAGCAGTTCCTTATGTTATAGTGAGGTCATCTGCTGCGTATTCTTTGCTTCTCGTTACAGATCAGTTTGCACGCGAAAAAAAAAAAGTTTGTCAAGACCAGATAATGCCAAGGCAGCCGTAACCCCTTGAGAAGTTCGTGGCTAAGTTAGCGACTAACTTTTTCTCCTCCAAGCAGCATCGCCTGCATTTGTTTTCCTTCATGAGCTGTTTTCCTCTACGTCATCTACAAAATACCTCAAGCTTATACAATACGGCACTGGCTAATATCTACTCCAGCTGCAGAAACATCTGAAACTCTTCCCCATAATTTTCCCTGTCACGCTGCTGAGAACTCGCTACTCCCACATTGTACCTACTACAGCCGACAGTTGGGTTTTTTTTTTTGTGTGTGTGTTGTGTATGTGTGTGTTTACAAGAGTAAAATCACGACAAGCAAAAAAAAAAAAAAAATCTTAGCGTTAAGTCAAATTCATGTTATCTCAAAATACTTGTTCCAGTCATTTTTATCTGTCTAGAGAATGAAACGAAATGAAGAAACTAATTAGATTAGTGTATTCTACATTGTGATAAATCATTCAATGCACAAACTGAATGCTGAATAGGAACTGTAAGAGGAAAAATGTCAAAGCTACGCAACATTCTCTCTTTTCTCATATCATACTCACACAAACACACACACACACACACACGCGTATATATATTGAACTTTGTCACAATTCCGCCTACACTTTATTCCATTACCAACGTAATATGCTTCGAGTTTACAATGTTGAATGAAAGTAGCTGTAGGCTACTAGTTTGAATAGAAAGTGTTTCATAATCAGTTCGCAATATGATTCTACCTAGATTGCTATTTTTTACTATTTACTGTGTTGAAGGATTGTGGAATCTCTACAGGTATGAAAATCAATATTTTGGCAGACCTACCTCGGTTGTTGATGTATGCTAAGGGATAATATCATCAGCAGCTAGAAAATTAGAATTACAAATCACTTTTTTTATTTAATTTGTGTCAAGGCGTGCCATTATTCACCTGCATACTGAGTGATTTTTTATATTTTAAGTGCCAACAATCATAGTATGATTTACTTTCAAGTTCGTTGTTCAAGGAGTTTGTATGAGTCAGTGGCGGATCAAGAAGGGGGAGCGCAAGAGGCGCACGCCCCCTTTATTTATCGTTAAAAACAAAAGAAATAAAAAGAAAAAAAATGAAATTAAACCCGGAAGTGGCACCAAAAATAATAGTTACGCCCCCCCCCCCCCCCTTTACAGAATTCCTGGATTCGCCCCTGTGAGTGTCTCAGTTCTTATGATTGTTCAGTGTTCATCAGCTGTGGGAAGTGCTACTTGAAAAAAAAAAGAACTACGATAAAATACTTCCTTTCATGACATATCACCACTTTACATCACACTGAAATATCACGCTAAACTATTATGTGTTCACATCAACCACGTTTTACCGTTACTGTTAAAATATTTGTTAGGTATCCAACTTGTGATGACTCATGATATATAGTATAATTCTCATCTCTTCTGAAATGTTAACGAGTTAAAGAGTAGGCAAGTTCTTCATAGAAACAGATAAAATGGGATGGGATGCGGGTCCTTCGGGGAAAACCAAAATTTGTACACCGATGCATTTCTTTGCCGAAGCCATACAATAACTTGGATATTAAAACCTCTCCGTCAACGTCAGTGCTCAATTAGGGATTAAACTCTTGTCAACGAATCATCCTTTCACAAAGGTACTCGCTCCCGGCAGATATTCAGCCACTAGTTTAGCCGCCGACCATAGTTTCCCCAAATGGAAGCATTTTCTACCTGAGACCTATATAGGAGTCTTTGTGGAAGCACGAGAAGAACAACACAACCACTGACATCTAAAGAGCATTTTCTCAAGCTATCTGGATTTTTCTTTTCTTTTCGAAACGATGAAAGGGATACATGTCAATTGACAATACAGTGAGAAAGATGCTGCAGGCCCGATAGTAAGTTGACGAATTTTCCAGGAATGTCTGTACCTTTGCTTTTCTGATTAGTTTCATTCCTTAGATGACAATTTAGCAGGATCATCCTAATTCTTATATGATGTGTTACAGACAACAAAGTCGCCAAACAGAGACTGTGATCGATGCAAATGTAAGAACATGTATTTTCATGGATACATAGATATGTTCTATATTTAAAGCTGGAAAGATTTTGAATACAACAGGGAGCTGCGCTTGCTTATCTCAAGACGTTGTCGACAAAACTTCTTTCAAATTATATTTCAACTTTATATTTAGGCTGGAAAAATTTGGTCACTAACATTAAAAAAGCCCACAGAATTAATATCTTGACCACAAATCAAAATTTTCTCGAATTTTTGCCAATTTTTCGTGAATCCGTGAAATACGTCAGCGTAAACATTTGTGAAGAGCTAGTTTTGGAAGTGGAATCTAACATCAAAAGGCATGTTGAATGTGTAGTGTAAACAATCAGTGAGGCACATTTATATTGTAAAAAAAAAGGATCGAAGGAGACTATATGTTATAATATAGGATAAAGGAAACTCTTACGCCACTAAAGCATTGGTAAAGGGATTATCATTTTCTTCCCGTTTTTCTATTTATATTTGTCAAATTGTGTTATCGTGTACGGTAAATCAGTATCCTCTTTCTCCAACGTAAACTCTTTTGTGATGACCAGAGGTAGACACTTTTTGAAAAACCACAGAAAAAAAAAATGAAAGAAATGGTAATGATACGATTCAATTCTAAATAAATCGCTGCTCTGAAACCACACACAATTTGTTCCTTTCTGCTGTCGGTATGTAAATGAATCCCACGCAAAATTCATTGCATTCGTTATCTTACCCTAACCCAAAGACAAGGTTTATACGAATGACCATAATATCCAATATTTGAAAGCATACTTTGTACCAAATGTTGCACTTATTTCAAAGACCAATGGATTTCAGCCATTGAAATTTATCGGACATAAAATGCAACCTCTATATATGTGATGATGGCGTTGTACTGCCCCAGACAAAAAGAGCAGGTGAGAATGAGAGCCGGCGGTTTCACTCATAGACCATATAGTACTATCCTCTGATCTCCCCCAGAGGAGATTGTCAGGTCCCAAAACCATTTCACCATAAACATGAGGTTAGACGACCATTGATGACGCATAAAGAGTATGATTAAATCTGATCATGTTAAGCTCAATGAAAACTGAAGTACTTCTTTGCACCCGCGATCACATCAGAAGGGGAGATTTGTCGCACTCGACACAACATTTTTGTACTCTCGGAACACTTTATCCGCACGCCACGGCTGACCTGATTAAAAAAACTTCTACAACATAAACTGTTCCATGACACTAATCAGATAATCTAAACCCGTCTATCAAGAAAGGCTTATCATCCCGGCCAGTTGTCACTGTACTTTTTCGCCTAAGCTCACTTTCACTCCAGAACCGTGTCGAAATGAGAGAAAGAGAGAAAGAGAGGGAGAGACATTTAGTCATTCTGCCACTCCCCGGGACCGGACCCAGTCATCATCGCGGGTTTGCCGGTATGACAGATCGTGATGCTGTGTTGAATGCATACGAGCGTTCTCAATAGTTCAGGCACATCTAGCGGGTCACAGCACCCTAGCCACATTCTTCCCCGGGAGTTATGGAGAGGGTAAGCATCGATTCGCAGGAAGATTCCTGCAAGCTTGGTCAAGGAGAGGACATGTACACACGATTCAAATTCACTGACACCCAGGTCACTTTCCGAAGTAGACAGCGTGCCAGAGTGGAGCGCTAAGAAAATACCCAAAAATACGAGAGCTGTCACGAACAATGATCGAATAGAAGTTTTTTTTTCCCCCTACAGTAATTATGTAACATAAAATCAACCATGTTATCCTTTTTCAAGGAAAACCTACACAACTTAATTGCTTTGCTAATGGTCTGAAATAATTTTTTTTCGGCTTTATAAATGCACGATTAGTTGCTTGTTTGGATCCACTGTATTTTGACTGTATCCCCTTCGGTGGTTGTTCGGAGCGTTAATCATTTGATGGTCCACAACTGCGAAAAGGAGATCTATTATTGTACAGAAAACATACACTCGTCTCAACGCAAGCTCAGTCGGATCGGGTTGTTAAGAAATCAGTTATGGACCACTAAGACCAAATTGGGACATCTATGTGTTCAGGAAATGTATGCATTCTTCAGTGATAAAAAATGGTCCTTCTGTGCTATATGCTATGTGAATGACATGAATACCTGATATCGGTGGATAGTATTACATGAACACTTATTGTGTCCTCTCTTCATTTCCGATGATATCTCTGACATTCAGATCACTCCATGAGAGCTGACCAACAGAATGAGAACGTCGAATTTGTGCAAGAAAATCAGATTGCAATTTCCGTAGACTTCTCTTGATTTTCCGAGGGCTGGTAGTCTTAATCAGAGACGCAAAGTTTTGAGGGATAATAAGAAGCGTTTAAAAGCGACTGATCTCCATAAATTAGATTTTTTAATCCCAGAGCCGGACACCTGATCAATCAGGAGGATACGCGGTGTTATCCAGCACGTCGCTGATTAAGAGTTTCCATAGTGACGATTGTAATATGAACCATCTTTACCAAAAATGAGACAGGAAACTTAGTATGTTTGGCTCTGCGTTGAGGCAAAAGATTATAAACATTGTAAGCTCTTCTGCTTTGATGTTGTAGTGTTGCCTAGGCCAAAGTAGTTGAGACAAATCCAGTGCATGTAGAATACAGCTTATGCAGAGAAATGGCATGATAAGTATTTCAGGGGCGTAGGCCGGGATCCACGTTTAAATGCCATGCAAAGCCCAAGATTACTTAAAATTCGACATCATACATAAATTGAGACGATTGAGAATTCTCCACTACGCTTGTCCTCTTTTTCTCGCAACTTTGGCATTATTATCTGCTTAGAATCAAATACACATTTAAGAAGCAAGATACAAAAGAAAAGAAAAGGAAAGCGGATATTAAGCGAGTACTGCGGTATTCAAAACGAAAATTGGTAATTATTTGATTTCTAAAAATATACGACGTGTACGAATATTTACCTTCATAAGCCATGAATGCTGTGAAATCTTTGATGAATGGTATGCCTTTTTCTTCTTTCGTACGTAGGCATGTATTCAATTTGGAAAACTCATGAGTCATAACCACCAGTAAGAGAAGAAGTAGTCCACGATATTCTCTCCACTGCGTACCCCTGCCTGTCTCTTAATGTCCATCCTTTATGTTATACATGCATCCCAGTATCAATTTTTGTGTTTCTTTTGGTCCTTCAATCTTTGACCTGGCAGACGCCCCTCCAAGCCGTGCCTATACGTGTACTTAACCTGATTTTGCGTCGGTTCCAACAACACAAACTATAAACATTGTCTACCATTACCATTTTGGCACAAAATACATGAGTTGATAGAAACATATACCTTTATAATTCCATATGACATAATAAAGCAATAATTTATCGAAATATTATCGTGTTGTCTTAATCATTCTTCAAAAGTAGATTAATCATAACATTGTTTGCCTACCGTGCTTACTCAGGCGTATGTTTATTTGCGTGCGGTTTCCACTTATTCCATGGAGGCGTATTTTTGCCGTGAATTATGGTGTCTCCTGGCCAGATTATCAGTTTAAGAACTAGATGTTTGTCTGCCGACCGCCTCCATTCAAATTTCATCACTTCGTTTTGTGTATTGCGTGGCGCTGGTTTGAACTACTCGGAAAACCGTGCCTCCTACCTGTAAACAAATGGCAATGAAATGTATGTGCCCAGTCTGTCCTGGTTTTGTTTATTGCAGAGTTGATGCCGGATGGCAATCCATTTCCAAGATTCCGTTCATTTGCCACTGCCTTTTTTATATACTGATTTATCTTTCTTACCTGCCCTCGTT
Source organism: Diadema setosum (assembly GCF_964275005.1). Taxonomy (NCBI): domain Eukaryota; kingdom Metazoa; phylum Echinodermata; class Echinoidea; order Diadematoida; family Diadematidae; genus Diadema; species Diadema setosum. Next base: position 11,286,849 of record NC_092695.1, read on the forward strand.
TTCACGTGGAAGGATATAGAAAAAAAAAATCTTTTACAATTGTCCAGCTGCAGATCTGCCTGTGTAATCAATCCACATTATGTAACCAGAAACAAAAACAAAAAATAATAATCGATGTGAGTAATCAAATATACAACGAAAGGAAACAAAAATGTGTTAAGCAAACAATCCTTAATGGATGAGATGTGATGTAGAATTCTGTTATGAATGACAAAGCAATAATGATGATTATGATTTTTTAGTCGATTGTGAATTATTAACCGCTGTATGATATGATCCATTCATAGCGTCGCTGTGTATATGATCTATGGTAGATATGAACTCTACTGAAAAACGAGATGACAAACCCTACCAATAATTTTACCAGCTTAATATTCCTGGAACATTTAATTTCCCTTTCCAAATTCTGACTTCCCGGGAGCCTGTTGGCCAAATGTAGTTTGGTCATGCTAATCTCACTCATGATCTTGCCTGCACATGCAGCAATTCATCAACAAGGATAATGTCTGCATACACAGATGACGTCACAACGGATGAACTTAGATTAGCTATTGACTTGAGCCAGTGGATCCTGACCACACTTACGGGGTAAAGCGTGTCTGATTATGTTTTGACTTTCAGTCTGATTGGGGTGCTTGAGCGAAATTCCATCCGCATATCCGCGAGATCGCCAACTCTCTCTCTCTCGCCATCTATCTATATATTCCGGGGCATATCTCAAGCCTTATACTCGCGTTTCTAACAGCGAGTTATATGCGCGTCCGGATTGTCTATGACTCCAGGGTTGATTTGGCCGAAATTTTCCGAGAAGGTGACGGAAAACAAGACATTTAGCACGTGCGAAAGTAGCCAGGATATTTTGCCCCCCTAAAGCACTCCTACTCCCAGTCGAATTCAAGTGCATTCAACAATGGCGTGCAGCTCGTTTCTGCTCCATCAACGGCATAAAGGTGGTTGACATATGACAACATATCGTAGACTGGGTATCTCATATTTGTCGTTCGCTTCTGAATTCATAAATTTATCGTATGGCCAAAATTAGCATACGATTATGTATTTGAACACAGCATGTTTCCTGACTTTTAATTGTTTCGACTAGTTTTTGCTTTATATGTTGTGTTCATGTTTACCTTCTACTTTGCGATTATGTAACACTTAATACGGCAGATTTCGATTCTTTGTTTGCTTGCTTGCTTACTTGATTGCTTGCTTGTTGCTTTGGCTTAAGGGATATTCTGTTATGAGCATAACATTATGAACGTGTCAATGAAATATGGAGTTACGCAACCCTAAGGGATAACTCACCTGAAAGACACTATAACGATATTAATGCAATAAGGAAATTTTAACTTGCTCGCAAGATGGCAGCCATTAGAAAAGGTCGGATCATTAATTCGAGGTCACCGTTCCAAGTGAAGTGCTGTCTTCACTTTAAAAGATCTGTACCTTTCGTACCCGTATCTGTACCTGATTTTGCAATTTTCAAAATACGTGAACAGAACCCGAAGGGATATAGAGAAAGATAGAGAGGGAGAAAAGAAACCTGACTATACCACACTTTGTTACACTATGACACTAATGTCTTGTGTATACGCCGAATAACAGATGACGTCAATGAAGTCCTACTCAGGTAAAACCATAATTATGGTCATTTTGTGGCGCAAAAAACAAGCAAGCAAACAGACAAATAAATGACCTCGACAAAAACGTTTAGGTGGATTCCTGTGACAGTTCACACATTAGTTGATTTCGCTTGTTGACAGAACTGGTGAGTTTCGTTTTGTGTGTTCATTTAAGGCAAGTTCCTGGGGGAGGAAAGTTCTCAAAAAAAAAAGTTTCACCTGTTCATTGGTATGTCACTTGGAGAGCTTTGCCTTTATAAATGCAAGTTAATATAAATTATTATTATTATTATAAATACAACGAACCTATTAACCATGCTGTGCTTACACCTTCTCATTCTACGGACTTTAAACGGTGTGTTCAACGCCATGGGCTTACACCAATCGGCACTCAAAACACATAAAAAGTTAAACAGCTTCATAGAATAAAAATGATTACAGGTATATATAGTGCTTAACAGTTGATTACGTATATTACCTTGAGCTCAGGTTAATTTTCTAACTACATATCATTAGTATAAGCATAAAGAAAGACGTAGAAATTAGCAAAGTTTGAAAAAAAAAGATTAAAAAAATATGTGAGTTTAGGGGGATTTGTTATAAGCTTTAGTTCAAAACGAATTTTCCACGGGGTACGCAGGTCTGCTTCCTCAAAAGTGACGTATAGCAAAAATAATGGTTTGACCATGGGTAAGGTTTAATCAAACTACCAGCTGAATGAAATCCGACGGCGGGCCATTCACTGGCTCGTATATATTTTAAATTTAATCCACATCGTGAATCTAATACCATGGTTCAATTCCGCAAGTACAAGCCGATGTCGTTTCTGATAACGGCAAGCTGATGCCATCAACCTAAGGCCAGCATGACCTATCTTGCTTGGGGGAAAGAGTCAGATCCTCATTTTCCTTACGTAGGACACTGAACTCATTCTCTGGAGCACACTCTGGGAGAGAGAATTAGCCAGAAATATCACAAGTGTGTATTTTAAGACACAAAAGAAGCAGCGTTGGAAACACACAGGTGGACAATGGTAGTCTCGAAATGATAGTGAGTTATTACTAAGCAACCGCCAGGAAGAATGCTTTTCCTCCTAACAATCCTCCAAGGAAAGTGACGATCAGTCTCTACTTTATATGGTTGCCATGGTTACACTACATAGACGTTATGCCATTCACGCGTCTGCGAAGTTCTTGTCACATCTGCGAGGACTGTGGCACACAATAAAAGGAATGTTGTCAATAGTCCAACAATTGTGTCGGTCTTTGCTAGCAGCTGCTGAAAGAATCAAGCCGTACCCTGGAGCATAAGAAGTCGTCATCAGTTCTTAAGCCTGTGAATGAAGGAGAGTGGGCCTTATGGTGCGATATCAGATTTCCTCTCAGTTTGGAATTGGACAAAAAGCGTTGCTCTTCAAATGATTAGGTTTAACATTTTAAAACTAGTCTTCGTGATCACTGAAAAATTGATGTAAATTTCGATTCATTAAAATGGGGAAAGCATCTACAATGCCATTTTCAATTTGTTGTATTGTAGAACAACTATTTCTAAGGCCATTATCCTCGTCAAGGGTTAGCTTAAGATGATGGTCTCCTGCGTTTCTGTTATATTCAGAGTTGCTTAATCTGTCTTTTGAATCCCGGGAACATGTAATTCTGAAGTTTGCATATTCATGAGATAGCACCTGCTTCTTCGTACATTTACGTCCATGACGTCATACATTTTAGTTATTGAACCACTTTCCTGTTTCAACTGTAAGATTCAAACAGTACAAAATAACTTGGTCCTATTGACTTTGTGTTACATTGATGTGTGAAAAAAAGAATTGCAGATATAAATCTAATTGATAAATTAATCAAATATGGCAAGTGATGAAATAAATGAAAGCAAAGCCCATCATAAGAAAAAAAAAAGCAAATTCGATGTTCGTTGATATCTGTATCCGTTCAGTCTGTATTCAATTCTTGTTGTTAACGATAATGAAAGGAGAATAGCCATTACTGGTGTCTATCTTAACCGAGGTTTTCTTTGTCTGCCTCGTGCAACGATGTCTCCTGCAACGCGGTGCCTGAAAATTGGCATGAGGGAGTATAATGTTTCAAATTATCATCTCACAACCTGAGAACAACAGATTTTCCTTGACAACAAGAAGGATTGTCCGACCTTGTCCGACCTCACAACAACTAACGAAGACAAAGAGGTTCAGACCAGAGTTAACCTTCAGACACAAAATCTTTGAAGACCACAAAAGGCAGGATTGCATAGGCGAGAAATGTTGATGATTAAAACGCTTTAAGAAACTTCCTTTACTGTGAAGACGCACCGTTAAAGGTCGCATATATCCCTACTGCAACGTCATGAAATTTTGCTTGGTTGAAGAGTATAATGTCCCCAACATCGTGTATAAAATCTTACGGTAATGCACATCAGAGTTAAAGAAAAGGAAAGAAAAGAAGAAATGAACAACTAACATCATGTTACTCGAGAACATTTATACTTTCCTCTTTTTTGTGATAGCATTTAGAAATTTGTCGGGTTCCGGATAAATTCACTGGAAATCTATAATTTCCTCTCCTTCAAAAAGAAGTACTGTACAGTTGTATTATTCACAGGAAAGGTCTGATTTACCTATCTCTACGCATACCAGCTCATGAAAGAAATCTTATTTTTTGGATGGCAAGAGGGACACACGAACTTTAATGTACAAATGACGCCCAGGCATCAAATAAAAGACTTTGTCGTTTGATACAAATAATTTTTGCACACATTTTTTTTTCAGCGAGATCAAAAATACTGCAGCGTGCAATAAAGCCAGATAATCTGAGGATTACATGATGAAGTATTGATTAGGTTTATTTTTTGTCTTTTTTTAGGAGAATCGATGTGTGAATATGTGTGAAACGAGGAAGCACTGCAAACAACGCTCCTCAGTCTCTAGTGATATCTGCAGAAAGGTGTGCCCCTTTAAAAACACCTCTGACATTACGGTCTGTCATGAATCAAATATACTGCTTCTATCTTCAGTTAATGGTAGCGTTTCGTCGATTAGCATTGGCTTTACCCCGCCTTCTCCATAAGGAAAACGGAAAAAACACCTTACAAACTTAACTCACCAATTGGAGACGGCTCCAGAATATTATATTAAAGGGCACCTCCGGATGATTTTCAGACTTTTACATTTGAACAACTATAAAGTAGTTAAACTGAGTATACAGAGTTTCAGAATTTATAGTGATTGGGATGAGGAATGAGAATGTTTTCAAAATTTACAAATTGCAATGATCAAGGATGATGACATGGCAGCCTCACCATAAGAATGCAAGAGTTGGGGCTCAAGGAAGCAGAACAAAAGAAGAAGGCATAGATTCTACACAGGTGAACTTGTTGAGTAAGCGGTATTGTAATGGAATTATACTGCTACATTTCTGAAATATATGACGCTCTGATGTCATCAACACTGTTCGGTGTAATTTTCGGTGAGATTTTCAGTTTATTGGTTCCTCTGCTCAAGGACCACAATAGATTTCACGAATCTATACATGAAGCTGTCGATTTATGTACTACATGATGTGAAATTATGAAAATCGTCTGAAATGCCCCTTTAACGTAACCTTGTAACCTTGTTTTGTTCCCATCACCCCTTTAGAAAGAATTTTTCATCATGCTACCAAACTTGAATTTGGAGATTTGAGGATCGCATTATTGGTAGCATTAGTACCAAAGACGGGAGGGTGAAATAGGGATAAACAAAAAAAAAATAACTTTTTGAATAAAAGCCAGCGTATAATAAACTACGATCCGTCATATCACACACACTATATTCACTGACTCAAGTGAAATATCTATGGTACTTCTTCTTTTTATTCTTCTTCTACTTTCTCTCTTTCGTTCTTTCTATTTGTCTTTCTCTTTCTTTTGTCATGCATATATTTCTAGCGTTATTGAAATTGTGCCTTTAGACAAAAATATAACGAAATGATTATTATTCAATTGCATCAACCATATAACTTAGAGTGAGGAAAATGATTGCAAACATTAGCTCTTAAATTATCGGCAGGTGATATCTGGTAATTTGTGACTATAGATATTGATAGTCATTTTTTTTTCACATGCCCTTTGATAATATAGGTCTTCTTAATTACTCCCAGCAACAGTAAATTGCATTATCAAGCGTCAGCCGTGCTTTCCAGGCGACTAGGGGTCTCGCGCACTTTACTACGGCCAGCCTACCCGTGGGATGGTGCCGAATGAAGCCCTTTGCTAATCGATGAAATGCCGCTTTCGCCGCAAGTCGAGCCCGGTTATTTGGTTCAAAACAATCTACGACCTAATCTGCAACTAAAAAGGAAATTAATAAAAATGGATAATTACATACATTGATCGGACCTTCTTATTAAAGGCGTGTAATGCACCTGGATATAAAGTCCCGTATCTGGTTCGACTGGAAATTACATAAAAAAAAATAAATAAAATAAAGAACAGCAACAACACCAAAACCGCGAAACAGATTGCAGAACAGCAAAAATTGTAATATTTGACACAATTTTGGTCCGGATTAGTGTTATACTCATTCTGCTACTCATCTGTTACCGCTTTGATGTGGTATTTACACTTCATATCTGAAGTGTCATCTCTCTGAGTTTACAATGTTGGCAGTTTCGACATACATGGCTATGAAAGTAGGCCTATAATCAGATGATATGATCGTAAGAACAAATTTTTGTGTGTTTGTATAGTTCTTTTTGATATCTTTTGTTTACTGTATTGTATGCAGACTTAAGGGATATCATAGTTTTGTTGATAATGGGTATTCAGGTTTTAACTTTTAATGAGATAATTGTAAAGCACTTACATGAAATATATCCTGATCCCATGTGAAGAATCTCTGAGGCGAATCCTCGAATGTCATGTGTTTTCAAATTCAAATTCCTATTCAAATCTATTTTCATTTCCATCAAATAAACAGAAAAAATCATATACAATGTATAAGCAGAACATGTTTGTAATGATTGCAGAAACGTAGGTTAACAAAATACATGTGATAATGTGTAACAAAATAAAGAAAACATAGTTGTATTTTTAATATAATACAGATACATAATAAAGTACAAAATAGATAAGGATGGGAATGGAAATTGAGGGTCCCACTACAAAACAAAGCTTGTACAATATGGGACCCTCAGAAAATACATAAGAAACCGAATAATGAATAAAGGAAACTACAAATAGATATAAAACAAAATCAAAGGAACCATTGTCAACTGACATGAAAACAAATTAGGAAGGAAAAAAGAGGAAAAAAGAAAAAATGAAACTATAACACGCGGTATCGTGGACACAATGTGTCTGTCATCGGGTTGTCTTCTTTCTCTCTTCGTTAAAGGAGCCAATTTAATGTGTGTGTGTTTGTGTGTGTGTGTGTGTGTGTGTATGTGTGTGTGTGTGTGTGTGTGTGTGTGTGCCACGGTCCCTGGTATGGTAGTGTACGCGTGATGTGGCGTGGCGAGTATGTTTCTGTGTTCCTGACTCTGTCCTGACACGTATAGAATCAGTGTAATGCGAAAACTATATTACACAGCTCGCGTTAATTATTAGGAAATGTTCATTTGCGTATCATTGTGTTAAATGCTTGCCAAACATACACACACACACACACACATACACACACTCACATCTATGTATGTATCTATATATATATATATAATAGTGTTTATATGTGTGTAAAAATATATGCATACATTAAATGTATACGTGAGTGTATATACATACACACATGTGTATATAATCATAGGCACATTAGGTTAAGGTGTATGTAAATGTATGTTCAATATGTACAATAATAATAATGACTATGATAATAATACCTTATATTTGTAAGGGGATGAATACTATGTTTTTTCAAGCGTAAGGGGAAGAGACGAAAGGAAAGAAAAGGAAAGATAGAATGAGAAATGAGAGATAACAAACATGCAAAAATACAAATTACACGTAAATAAGAAGAATATGACATGCACAAGTATGTAACAAAGAATTGGCGGGTAGCATGATTAGCTTTACGCTCAATACATTGACTGGAAAATACATTATACTCATATCACGAGTCTGACGTCATCTTGGAATGTGACATTCCTGTCCCCCCCCCCCCCATTGTGTATCTATTATGGACGAGCTCAATTGTCGTTATGCTTGATAACCTGAGGACAATTGATAGATTTGAACACAGTACACTGTACCATGTAAGTGAAAATGTTTTGCCTGTATGTCATAATGACACATTATGAAGAGTTTAAAGATCTAGTTTACCTTTGGGAGAAGTGATTTTGAAATTTTTCAAGATATCACCTTTGATGCATATGTGTAGATCTGTTGTATCACAAGACGTCCTACCATATACAATTTTCGCAATAAAGCCTAAAATATAAGGAGATATCAGTATTTTTCTCAATAAACCATAACTGTAGACGGTTTAGTCTAGAAGTATTCTTATTATAACTATTGTTCACATTTTGTGTATTTAACAATACTTAACATTGATAATACAGATTCAAATTTTTACAGTGGCTGTTTCTATCCCTAACTCACATTTTAGAACTATTTCAAAGCACTAATGCTGGGTTTTTGTTTCATCTGCAAATGGTAAATTATGCCTTTAAACTCCCAACACATACTTTTCAAATCCTACGCCTGGACGGTTTCAGACTGTGCAAAAATCCAATCTGACGACCAACGGCGTAAATCCATACTGAGGAGTGGGGGGGATGGTCACCATCACCACGATTACAAGCCCATAACCGAACCGGCGCAGCCTTTTTTTTTTGGGGGGGGGGGGGGGGAGAGAAGCTTTGTACCCCCCTCCCCCCCCCCCCCCCACACACACTTTACAGGGATCGGATGCCCCACTCTTTTGCATGAAATATAAAGTGGGAGAAAAGTGGCAGCAACAACATAAAGACTTTTTGTTCTTGTTGCTTAACTGTTTTTTTTTTTTTTTTTTTTGCTTGTCAGACGACTTTCGGCGGAAAATCAGACCTTAAAAGTATGAAAACATTTTTCTTTTGGAAATATCTGTGAGAGGGAGCGGAACGACCGAACGGGGGAAGGGTGTGTATGGGGGGGGGGGGTATCCCTCTCCCACACGAGGAAGATTTTGCATTTTCAGACCTGAAATTCAGCGATCTGGTGCTCACTTGTGGTGAAAATTTTGTTTTCTTTTCTTTAAAAAAACAATAAGAAAATGAAATATTCACAATATATTATTGAATGACAAAATCATGGTATTTCAGCTCTTGCTGTGCGACATCACTGTGAAGGCCTACTAAATAATGGGGCCTATCATCGGCGTAGACAGGATTTGATCTTAGGAGGAGCGGTTATGTGAGGGAACGAATCAAGCGAGGGGGAGGGTATGGTAGGGGGGTTTCCCCCTCTTACGGTGAAATCTCTTCGCGTTGAAAATTTTGACACTTTTCAGTCCAAAAACTGCCGTTTGTAGCTATATTCTTCGCTTTGGAAATTAAGGGGGGCACACCAGGCGCAACTGCTGTCAATCACTGGCAGCAACATCAGGAGAATGGCATAGCGAGCATGAAAATTTTAACATTTTACAGTCTAAAAACTGCCGTTTGTAGCTATACTTTTTCGCTTTGGAAATTAAGGGGGGCCGCATCAGGCGCAACTGCTGGCAATTACTGGCAGCAACATCAGGAGAATGGCATAGCAGTTAAATTCGAGCGAGCGGGGCGAGCGAGCTTGAAAATTTTGACACTTTACAGTCCAAAGACTGCCGTTTGTGACGTCTATGTCAAAAGTGTACAAAGTTTATCCCTTATCCTGTATAGCGGACCTTTTGCATGTTCATGATTGCAATACAACGATCTGGTGCATAGTTCTGGCGATATTTTGACAATTTTCCGTTAAGAAAGTTCGAGATTTGTCCTCATCTCGGGAATTGCTTGGGGGATAAATGATTTGTCTGTCTAAACACTTCCTTTGGGGCAAATGCCCCTTTGCCCCCATAGATTCGACGTCCCTGATCTTCCCTTGGTATGCCCATAGAAGTATCCTGACTGAGTAATCAGTCACTGTCGTTTCTCAGGAATGATTCAGGAAATGGAGGGGATTCAATTATGGCGATAAAGTTGTTGTTATTGTTTGTTTGTATGTTTTCGTACATAATATTTTGCAGATGGTCCCCAGTTACTCGCGTCATAGCATGTTTACATGTAGACCTATACTATTTGACGTTGTCAACGCCTGAGCCATACCTTACAGTGTATGTCGATGTTACTTTCTTCGCGAGCGAGCGAAGCGAGCGAGCGCTTGAGAAAATTATACATTTTCCTACAAGATAGAATACTGTTTAGCTCTGTTACCTGTCTGAAGGCTGGCGTACAAACGTCATGCAATATGCCAAAATTGATACAATCACATTTCTGCTTCCTCCATTTTTTCCCCTCAAAATTCAGGGGGGGATGATTGTACAGGCCATCCCCCCCTCCTCCATTTCAGGGGGGGATATATCCCCCCCATCCCCCCCGGGATTTACGCCCATGCTGACGACAGCGTAGCAAGATGTGTACAGACAATCAATATTCCATAGATTTCACGACAGATCTCCACGTTAACAATGGCGATATCCTTTCGCTTCATTTAGAGTATGGCTGGATATTGAGATTGATGCATTGTCCTGCAAAGAAACTGTCTCGATATAAAGTGATATACTAGTAGACGTCTCCCTGCACCGCCCAAGCCCGCACCACAATGACAATAATGGCTTATGATAATCACTGCCTTGCTTGAAAATTGATTATAGTAAGTTTCATCGTATTATCATTATCTATCTCCGTGGATCATCGATTTAACGTTTGGCTCAATTGAATGCATGCTTTTCTTCCCCTAACCGTAAATTAGTAGGTTTGAATTTTTTTTTTCTTGGCTGGTAAGATTATTCTTCAGGCTGAGGCAAACCCATATAACAAGCATTATCTTTGAAATGGGTCACAATTTTTCCCATAACTGATAACTCCATGACTCGATAATAAGAAGTTGCATGCATGCACTGATCTTCATGTCTTGTATACATTGTACGATTTAATATTAGTTTTTGTTTGTCATTCAGAAATCATGCCTTCTATTTAGGTTGCTTTGTATGGGTTCATACACTGAGCCTTTGTTTGTTACGGTCTGCTGAAAAGGGACCGAAATAGACTTGAACTTACACCACTTTATTCATCTCATATCAAAACAAGTATCATTTCAAGCCGTTGCAACATATTTTCGTGTATACTTAATCATCACTTGATAACAAATGATCTTATGCAATTAGTCACTGAAATTAGGAGATATCTTCCAAGATTTCCTCGAGGGAAATAGAAAAAAAAAAGCAACGAGTAGTCTCGCATCACAATCGAGAAAACAGCACGAGACGTCATTTCTTTTTCTTCTTTTTTTCTATAGCGAGTGGTGACTTCCCACGTGATCGATAAATCCAGGGGTCCGTTTAGTCTTATGAGAGATTTTCCGCTCATAAGACACACTAAAGAGAGATTAATTTAAATGAAATGAATTTTACTTCTCTTTGAAGGTCTCTCATAGCTAAATAACTTTGAGCAACCTTGGCCACTCTGAGATTTATGTAAAAGACTGTTATGTGATGACTTCATGAGGGAGGACTTAAATCTACAGGTCCCCCCCCCCCCTTGTCCATAATGATAGTATCTGATAGTGGAGCTTGAAATTGACACAATGGAGCTACAACACATATGCTGTAGCTCTTTGGTGACACCAAAAAAAAAAAAGAAACACACACACACACACATAAATGTCATGCCTGAGTGAGATGGGTGGGTTAGAGGCTACGGAAAAATATCACAGCACACGTACCAGTCCGGTCCAGAACTAGTAAATGTTAAAATACTAGCAACATTTTACCTTACGAACTGGTAGCAGATTGTCCATCTAGTCTAGTATGATGTTTTCAGTAACATAAAATGACCATATTTGAATTACATTACAAGAACCGTAGACTGCAGTTATACTTGCAATATTCACGAGTCGAAGTAGGTCAGCAATACTCACCTCCAGTATAAAATAAGTCTCCGAGATCCGTCTACAACAACGGCTGGTGCCTCGTGCGCCTCGAATGTGTGGGGCTGTGTCTTACTCGAGCAAGCCGCCAGACTGGACGAATCAGCTATTTGTACTTCATCTTTTTCTCGCGGACTTAGTACATCATCCATGTAAACTATAGGTTGTGCTGCAGTGTGTTGTGGTAATGGTCTGAGCCTGGGTCTGAGCAATGTAAACGTACCAAGACCTTTGCAATATATAGAAAATCAGGTGTATAGTATTATTATCTTTGGGGCAAATTATGTATTAAATTCCCCATCCTGCTCCGCCGAAAGAAAAAAAAAACAAAAACGACATGTACATATGATATTGTATTCTTTGGTTCTTCAATAACACGCGCGCACATTACAGTACCCGTTGTCGAGCCAGAACTAATTCTTAAAATTTTGAAGAAAAAAAAGCAACAACAACCCCCCAAAAAAAGACTCATTTTTTTTTCTTTCGGGGATGGGGTGATCTTTTAAGGGTCTTAAAAGTGTTATGTCAGATTGTAACCTTTTGCATAACGCTTTGGTTATATATATATCTTTTACACACCTCCCTCCCGCTTGACTTCGATCCGATTCTTCAAGTGTTGAGGGATACTTACTGTAAATGCTATTTGTCTGAATAATGCATGTGACGATTTTCTTTTTCTGAGAGCATGTTGAAAGAAAAAAAAATCGATAAGTATGAATACATTTAGCTCTTTACGCACTGACAAGCATGGATAAAAAAAATACAGAATCGGTCGAAATGAATAAACAAAATAAAAGAATTTGGAGACATTGACATTGAAACAACAGAGCGAAGGAATATAGTCATGAATAGTCATGAGCTGCAAAACAATCTATAAAAGGAGACCTACTTGAAATCGAATGACTTTGTAAAGCTTTTTTCTCCACACGAGACACCGATCATTGCTATAATGGTAACTCCTGAAATAGGGAGGATCATTGGCTTTGATAACACAGATCGCGCACTTTCAGTCACGAAGGTTCTATGTCAACGGTTCCTTCCATTACGCAAAATGATTAAACTGTCAATTGTCAATGGCAGCAGGCATTACTCTTGACGAGATGAAATTTCGTAATCTATTCTTCTATATATTGTGACCTCTTCAAAGATTGTCGTCGCCACTTGGGCCTCCTCGTGCGTGTTCCGTTTCTTTGGATAGACCCAAAATATTTCAATTTACTCTTTTGATTTTTTTCCTATTTAATGGTCAAATGCAGTCAATATCCTTTGTGAACTTTTTTTTTAATAGCGATATTGCCACAGATAGAAGCTGAAGTTTCACTTGGAAAGGTTTTTCTCATTACCCTGGCACCAAAAAAAAAAAAAAAAACAAAAAAAAAAAAAAAAAAAAAACCTTAGTAGAAATTATTTAAAGGGCGTTCAAGAAATCAAGAATGATAAGTAATAAAGGACACTTCTTAACAACAATGAGGTCATCAAGAAGATCATTATGACGTAGTTATAACGTAACGTCTGTTTTCGAAACATAAGAACCTTGTCAGTAATTGTTTATTCGATCCCTCATATAATATTTTTAATTATGTTATATGTCATTTTCATTTCCTTTCATTTCATTTATTTGTTTTACTATCCAAATAATACAAAATTATTCCAAAGTAGAATTAAAGATTTGTACAAGAAGGTGAAATATCATGTTCTGTTGAAGTAAATGAAATCAAATTGAACTGAATATCTCAGTACCTGTTTTCTTTATGGTTGACCATGTCAGTGAAATTAAAGATGAACATAATACATTTTTTTTATTTCATTTTAATATCCTTTGTAGATGCTGCTAGGCTTATCGACTTGTCAAATGTTATGGGATTTTCGTAACTGTCAGCATCAGTAATAATCATGTGTGTATGATTCATAAGGTTCCTCGTGAGGGTTTTTGTCAGAGTAGTCCAGATTCAATCATGGAGACATCATTTCCATCTGACAGGAAAAACCAATGTTCATATAAAAGGCAGAGGATATTCTAATAAAACAAAAATACCTTCCACAATGATGTGGGTTTTTTCATGTCATTATATTGCAGCCTGATGTTTTGATTATATGCGCTTGGCTACCATTTTTTCGTCATGAGTGAAGGGTGTGTAATTTAATGTATTTTGGTATAGAATAACAGAAATTAAAAAAAAAAATCAATTTGACTTCTGTGTAAACCTGATTGTGTAAGCATTCAATAATTAGGTTTAGAATTCAAAATTTGATATTTTTTAAACGAAATAATAATCACTTTACAAAACTATTTTTTGTGAATAATTAATATTGCTTGATTCCTTTGACATATAACAACTGACTCACAGACAAACATGCAATCAAAAACATACAAACAACCACATTTCTCTTCCATATTTACATATAGCTCATGCATTATAGTTCTCTACCGATCACTCGCATAAAATCCTCACTCAAAATGTCCACACGTTGAGTCTCTCGAAAGCCAAATGACAAATTGTGTTTTTGAATTTTTCCCCTCTCTCCTATAAGGCCAAAATTCTACTTATCACCCCCTATACACACCCATATATGATACGTTTGTACTATATATAGGTGTTATAAAAACATGTCCTACTTCTGATCCGTAATAGTTCGAAAACTATACATCAGATGACACTGTCATTGATATGAGTTATAGTTGAATAGTGTACAATTTAGTTGGAGGTGATTTGAATATGAAAGCATTAATCAGTTTCATTAAATCCATGATTAATTTGAAAGTTAATTTCCAGATTTTGGACAAATTTGAACGCTCTGTACAAAATTAAACTTTACACAGGAACCAAGGACGCGTATGTGAGTGTGTGCTTACAATACCACGAATAGCACCTATTCAGATCTCTGCTGACTAGGCTTCTGGTCTCTTGCTCCAAGGCACGTTACTTCTTCATCAATAATTCATGGTGGATTGCCCTGGGCACTGCTAGTCTGAATTCATGCCAAAGGGTAAAAGCAAGCACATGTATTTATGTGCTTGCATACACTACGTTTCAAGATGAATAAAGACCAGCTGTGAACGTGGAATTTCTCATGAATATGTAATAGAGCATTCAAACCCTGGCCTATTGTCTGGGTGTAAACCACACACTCCCATACACATCAATGTTTGACCCCTGTACAAAGTTAAAGTTTTGTACAGAGGGTTGAAAATAGAGCAAAATCTGAACCATAACTTACAAAATAATCTTGAATTTAATGAAACTGATTTATGCTTTCATTTTTAAATTACCTCCGACAAAATTGTACACTATTGAGCTATTGCTCATATCAATGTCAGTGTTATCTGATATATAGTTTTTGAACTATTAAGGATCAAAAGTGGAAGATTTTTTTGTAACACCTAGTATCTACATATGAATACATAAGTATATAATTTATTTGCATACAACTGTGTATGTATACACACCAAGATTGCATTGACGGACACGGATAATTATGAATCCTACCGAGACACATGCACAAACACACACACACACACACACACACACACGCACACGCTCGCGCACACATACACACACACTCGTCTTTCACAGGTCCCATTATATTCTTTCATGCGCTTACTCAACTGATGACACGTTTACATTCCATATTTTTTATGCACCCCATTTAATTGTTAATTAAATTGAATTAAATTAATCTAATCTAAGGCAATCAATGGATTATTTATATAAGTAATATTCTTCAGTTCATTATAATTGGTCTTGAATATAGGTAAAACTGTGTTTTGTGGATTTTCAGCATAATGGGTAACCATCTATTTCTATTGTCATTATGCAATTATCTGCTTAAAGCAATCAATTAATACTCGATTGATTGAAACGGAATTAAGTCCGTCACTTTGGTCACGCCATATGTTTAAATTCATACTAAAATCATTTTGTTCATTATTTTCTTAGGTATTTTTTTTTTTGTATCTCAGTTCCGAGAACGTTTGTGGACCATGAAAAACATCTTTGAATGAAATCACATAAACATGTGCCAAACAGCTTTGGTACGTGTGACGGGGAAATATAAAGCAAGGTAAAACTAGCATATCAGCAATAACAACACAAGGTTGGGAAATTGGTTCTTTCTCCTTGGGATCCAAAAAGGGACACGTATACACATATACATTCACACACACACACACACATACACACACATGCACAAACACAATCCTTCAATGGCGAATGGTGAAAAAAAAAATCTGCAGGATATTAAAAGCTCGCTATGTTTTTTATTCCAAAAGGTAAAAGATTTAATGCATTCCGACTATGAATGTCTTATGAATGTCTCATTGCAACGGGTGTCGGGACAGGAAGATCCTAGTAAAACTCGACAATAAATTTCCATCTCACTAGTCGCTATTCTAAAAATACCCCAACCTTGTCATCGTTGGATCCACGGGGAAAAAAAAAAAGAAGTGCCGACACAAACAGAGCGTAGATTCATCAGGCAAATGAAATCACCGTGACGGTAAGGGTAATAGAGGGACATTCGAAACAGGACGGGAGAGTGAATATGTTGAGATGGAGTGTCTTTTAAAGAGCCACCAGACAGGGAGAGACGCTGTTCCGTTCATTAACCCATTGCCTCCGAACGACACATACTACACTTCTCTCTGCGCAGACGATTGGTTAACCTATCGTGGATGCCACCTGCTCGATGTTGATACCAGTCGCACGGTTCGCCCCTCTGCGCCAGGAGAAGTCGGTCTGCTGAACGGAACCAGATTGGTTCAGGCCCTGATGATGACTGATTGGTTCCTCAAGTTACTTTGCTAGCAAGGAGGCAATGGTAACATGATACAACTAAAAGGTTGTGAGACCATTCATCGTAAAATGTTGTTGGCGAAGACATTGAAACTCAAGTGTCATGTGTTGCTGCTACGTTGTCGTTGTTTTTTAAGCTTCGTTTTTTTTTTTTTTTGTCCTGAAGTCATCAATTTCTATGTGTATCAAAATGAATGTGAATAAAGTCTTTGATGTTTCACAGGTATCGCTGTAATCATGACCACATCTTTTCAGTTCTCGCTGCATCTTTCTGTCTCTTTAACCTTGCCTTATTCCTCTTTATGATCCCTTTCTCCTGTTTCACTTCGTCACCCTCTTTCCCTGTCTGTCTTTTCATATTGAATGGGTTACAGAGGAACTGGGTTTGCTTATTGGCTAAGTGCGGTCATACGCAGAGTGCCTCGTTATTATTCGATATAGCATCCCTCGGCTACTTTGCCGACCACTTAGGGATGCTGAAAGTACAATACGCCATTACGAGCAAGGCGGAGAACGTTAAAGTAATTGTGAAGCAATACAGTTAAAGATAGATCATGGTCTGTTACACGCCTCTGTCGTCTTTTCGCTCCATTGGCCATACCCCATCGCTCGTTGATGCATCCCATGTCTCTATTATAGCGGCCACGTAAGCGTCAAGTGTCTCACGTCGGATGCTACAAAATGGACCTGTGTGTTTGTAAGTGGACGCAAGTAACGATAGCAGTAGTATACAATAAAGCGGAAAGATGAAGATTACATTGTAATCAATTTCCGTGTAAACAGCTTGGCATCGATTTGATTTGATTTGATTAGATCTGATTTGTTTCGATTTGATTTGATTTAATTTGATTTGACTCGATTTAGTTCCCCCTACCCCACCCGAATGCCAGAATTACAAAATGGAGAGAGATTATTATCATCGAAGATGATATTAAACCGTCGAAAGGATGTTATAATGTTGAGTTGACGTAATATAAAACACCACCATCATTCATAAGGGGTAAACATCAAGACTAAAATCATTTCCATACGGGTGCTTTATCAGTTTGGTGGCTCGATGAGAAATATGGACAGTGTTGGAATTGAAGGGAAAGCCATCCACACTTACAGTTTAATGTTGTGAAGAAAGAACACTAATAGAACAAGCGAACATGATTAACAACAATGATAATATGGATGATAATCATGATATCATGTAATTTTGTACATTATCACTGAAATGTTATCATTAATGACTCACACATACGTGTTCCCTTTTTGAAATGAATAATTCTTGACATATTTTTGCGTATATTTCGCACAAAATGAAAGCTTTGACAGACAAAGACTTAAACGTCCAGGCACCATGCCAGCTGGCTCGTGTTAGAAAGATGAGAGAGCGGAAAGAGACGGGGAAACTGAAATTTCTATCGCGTTGCCACTAAAAGGAGCCGAAATATAACCACGAGATTCTGCAACACGATACGTCGGATACAATGAATCACAGATTAGGAATATGTGAGTGAACTTTTGATTGGAGTCTTATTTTTTCTCTCTCTCTCTCATCTGTGACATAACTTTAACAATCGCTGCGTATGGTCTTGAACATTCGATCTCTTCAAGGTTCGTGTTTAATGATATGAATCTTAACCTACTTTCCTTATGAACAGTTTTGTTGTTTGTTTGTCTGTGTTCGTTACACAGGGATTTATACATTTGAATGGATGAAGTTGTAGTCAAAACGGGATGAATAATACTGTCATCTGTTTTTACTACTGGAAAGCTCACAACGAGTAAGTGAAACGGTTTGATTTATTCTGCGGCCGAGTTAAGAGCTGGCCATTAATGGTGACCCACAAAGCTTCTTCAATTCTATTTCTTCTTTCATTTTGAAGTAGGGTCAATCTCTTTGCGTAGAGGAACACTCTGTTTCAAACGCTCTGTCCCACAGAAACGCTAATCCATTTGTGGAAGATCATAAGATTGGAGTAATCAATATCAGAGACGAGCCCCAAAATGCACTGACTTCTTTTATTCCCTTCTCTGACGAGCGTCTGGTTGTCACAGTTTAATAAAAAACAATACATGTATCATCAATTTCAGCACTGCTGGGCTATGATGGCCCAGATGATATTATATATCGATTTGCCTTCGAGGGGACTTTAGAATATCAGGATTACAAATTGGCAACCAGTCAATGAAGGTCAAAGATCAAGAGAATATTTGACGAATTGCATGGACAGCCTGAGGGTCATTTACCTCAAGTCTTGCGTTCGCTCGCGAAGGAAAGAAGGAATACAGATCATTTTCAATTCGATCTTTTTAACCTTGCAAAACAGAAATTTCTGCTGAATCCAATGCGCCACATGCATGACATGGCTACAACGATATTTCCATATGTCTACCATCATAGGTCTGTCTTTGTCATCAAACTTGAAAACTGGTGAGCAATTCCCACATCTTGTTCAAGTATGCTTCGGCAGATCAAATCAAACCAACTAAAGAGTAAATGTTTCATCAAAATCGTACTTAACATACAAAGTTATGGAATCTAAAATTACTCATACTTTCTCGGAACAGTTATACTGTAAGTCGCAAACACAATGTGCAAATTACATGAGGCAATAATTTTATCATCTTACAGTCTTTCGGTGACCTTCATACACAAGTCTTTAGTAGCTTTTCGTCATTCTAAACATGAAATAAAAGTTGAAAGAAGTGTATCCTTCATGAAAGATTTGATGTTGCAATGTCGTAGTGATTGATATTATCCTTTTCAGGCCGAACGAGTTATAGTTACTCAATTTTATATGAAAGAGATGATGTTTTGATGATTTCGTTGCGCACAACACAAATGGGGGAATTGTGACTTCATGACATCAATCCCTTAAATAATTGGTTTATGTGCGAGCAAGTTTATGCCATGCAACAGATATTACCTCGGTGAAATCTTGAAAGGAATGAACAATTCAGCGACCTTCTCATTTGTCTTTATTTGAAGTTAGATTTTTTCTCCAATTCACTATTGTCTTTCATTACTCAATTTATCAAAGTCGAATCGAACACTTAAATCTGCAGGCCATTCTTGTACAAAACAACTGCGAAGAACTTTTCCTTGATCATGAAAGCGTGCTGAACATTAGTAAGTGATCCACTTATCAGACTAGGCATATTTGTTATATATCGAAATATTGTTCATGAACGACATTCGAAAAATCATAAATGAATTAGCTTAATTGACATTTAGGATGATAATATCAGACACTAAGACACAGAAAAGCACAAATGTCTAATCAAATGAATCAGGGAATTGTGGCAGTATTTTTTTTATTTACCAAATCAAAAAGAAAATATGACACACTTTGTCTCGATGTTCACTTTAGAACTGCATGCATGCACTATCAACTACACGAAGAACTATATATGCACAGAGAGATTGAAGTAACGTTCGATCATTTGTGTCGTAATTCCAGTGACGCCATAGTCACCTCAAAATGATCAATGACATAATATTTGAAAACGACGAGTTGATCATTTTTAAAGCTGTGACCTGATTTTCACAGACAATCGTCAACAGCATAGTCCACAGTGTTTATCTCGAAACCAACTTATTCCGCTTTCGGAATTGCATCTCCGGTTATTATGTCAATCTGCGGGGAGAAAGAAACAGAATTCGAAGCAATGGCTTCACACTTCGATGCATTTGATCAAAGTTGCCTGCACTCTGCCGCGCAGCTCATGCACCGAAAGCTCCTGGGACCCCCGACACACAACTGGCCTGTGTGTGAATGCTACGTTGTATATAGCTGTGCCATTCAATGTCTTATTTTCTTGAAGGCAGTGACATTTGTAGAATATCTAGTTTCCAAAAATTGTCCTGCTTGGTCCGCTAGAGGTGTCTACCATTTGATGGATAACCCAAGATATCAGCGCATAATGATTCTCTCAGTGGAGCCTGTGTACACATGACAAAGAATATCAACCAACAAAGTTGGAAATTGCTGCGCCGCTGCGAAGCACATACAAACCCCGATGTAAGAATTTTACCGCAGTTTTCACGTCAGCGGATCTTTAAGGAAACAACTGACTCAAGAACCTGCTCTATGCTTATAAAGATTATTCATTGTTCATTGTACCACAAATGCATTCACCTCTCAATAATGGTGCAGCCAGTATTGTTTCAGGACAAAAACTAGTTTGATACACTGAGTTGTACAGAAGAAGTATGCATGGTACTACAAACTACACCAAACAGGCAATTACTCATAGTGATACTAGTAGTTATTATTTAGATAGATTTGATTTGCACAGACAGATAAACCATGTGATGGTCGCCACGGCGCGGCGCCCTCGTAGATTATGAATTATTCTAAACAAAAATGACCCGGAAGTGATTATGAAAGTCCAGAATACAAAATGACACTGTTCACAAACAGAGGACATCAACTGACCCCCGCCACGCAAGAAAACGAGCCCGATACGCCCAGCAATGTCTCGTTTATCAACGTCTTTGCACATCGGTATTGATAAGCCCCACGGCAGTTGAAGCACCAGGAATGGGGATAAATTTTGATAACAACACTCAACAATTCACGAGACACTGAAAACATATCAAAAAGAAGTGAAGACAAGTAGTAGTGTTGGCAGATGGGGACGTCTTTTATCCCTAGAAAGGAGAAGCAAGGTATCTGTAACTGGGACACCGCTCCTATTAAAGCATGAGCGTATCCAGAATACTATCATGACACGAAAATATCCACCTCTCGTGCTGTACGAATTACGTGATAAATTGAAGTGTGAATTTTCAGGATGAAGCGTTAATCTCATAATCTATGCAGTTAACTCACGGCGTTTCGTCAAACATCATGAACGCCCCATGACAAACAACAGCAAATACCATATAAAAATATCCTTTATAGATACTTAAATCATCTTTTGATGGACGTTTGTGTAGACAATTTTCAAGCATGCACTATACATTTCATGATTAATTTTTCGAGATACTTTTCTTTTTACAGAACTAGAGCGAATACACACTCAGTGGAGGACATTAACATTCGTTATACGTTGTTGAAATATGGTACATATCAGTTTACAGTTAAATGCTATAAAGTCAAGACACTTAATTAAACATGTTGCATTTGTGACATCTTTGTCTTGTAGTGGTATATTATCTATAAAGTTATATCTCACAAACTGACTGAGTATATGTTTTATCTAATAATGGAGAAAGTATTGATCTCCACTAGTTCACACAATTTTGGAATACTGTGATGGTAACGTGAAATCGTTTTCATCATTTGCAACCAGTCACACTGGGCGAACTTTGAACATACCTGCATACTTTCCAAGCTTCAGTGAGATTTGATAGAGGATTCAATATAAATGACCGAAGATTAAATATGAATGACTGGTTGTGTCGTTAATAATGTCATCAACTGGTTGAATAAGTTGCTCATTGCCTTGCATCACAGTCATATTTACCTCATATTAGACAGATTTGTAGACAGATAAATCCTCACTATTTCATCCAACCTTTCAACGATTCCAACACAGAACGGATTCCTTGCCGCGAGTGTAGGCCAGAGAACTCAGTTGTTAAACCAAACGTCAAACTTCTAAGAACAATTTAGAAATCATTTCAAGCCTTTTTTTTTCTTTTCTTTTCATACACAAGAAGGCAAACCTACACTCTCCCCGATTTAATCTTGTGATTACTTAAAGACCTGTAGAAACGTAAAAAGGGGGTGAAACAGAACGGACAAAATTTTACGCGAGGCTGGCTGTTCAGTCAATTCGTATCAATTAAGGGGTTATCTCACTGAGTGGCGAATATTTGCAAATGTTTTTGCGAACGTAACTAATTTTGCGTTTTTTCGGTGTTCGTAAAAAGTTGCAATTAACTTAGCAAACAATTGCAATTTAATTCGCAAATAGTCTTCATTGTCGCAGACAATTTTTTCTTGTCACAAAAAGATTTTTAACATATTCAAAATTTCTTTGCGACAAGAAAAAGTGTTTGCGGTAATGAAAATCATTACTGTTTTTTAATTTGATTGCAACTGTTAACAATATGGTTAACTTACTTTATTGCAACTCTGTTAGCGAACCCTAAAAAAAAAAAAACACACACCTAAAATTCGCTTCGTTCGCATGCATTCGCCGCTCAGTGTGAAACCCCCTTTACTTTAACATTCACTTTTGACTATCACCATTCCGACGTAGGAATTTCGTAAGCGTAAACTTGGAGGAAAAAATGCTGGATAAAGAGATTGTTCATTGCAATGTTGAATGTGTCGTTTCTGTCGGCAATTTTCTAATGTAAGGTCACTACCTCATCAACCCTCTAGACTTACCAGTCATCGATAATGCGATAATCGACGCATTTGACTTAAAAGCAGAAAACATTGTTCAGAGATCAACGAAAGAAGCAAACACACACTCAGATTGTGACCTAATAAATCCAATTCCATGAAGTATACATCGACGTAACCTATTTAAGTTACTGACTTGACACATTTTATGCCAATTTAACGGAAGGAGTACTTGGGGCAAAACATTATGCTTCCATCGACACAGATTTCGCGCAGAAACGTGTGATTTTTCACCGACGCATTCTTGTTTTCAGAAAATATTAATGTACCGTGAAGTGTGGTGCAGCTTGCACGGCAATCATGTCTGATGAAATAAATGGAGATTACGTAGATGAATGGAGCAAGTATGCAAGACAGAAAGATCGAGATGAAAAGGGATGGGTCCCATAACAAGATATACTTCAGACACATTATCCTAGCAACTCGATTTATATATTTGTTGTTTGTGTCCTGAATCGAGAAATGATTTCTTTTTTTTTTACCTTTTCGAAAAACATAATACTTTTTAGAGACTTAACCATGTCTGAATAAAAAAAAAAACAGACAAATCGTCTGCGTCTGTAACGTCTGTAGTTTTAAGTCTTCAAATTTTGAATCCATAAAGGATCCACCTAGAACAAGTTGATATGTTTTGCTTTTAACAAAGTAGTTTATAGATCATCTCAAGTTATCGTTTGGCAAATAGGCATTCTCACGAAAGATAGGCGTTCTTAAAAAAAAAAAAAAAAAAAGTTAATGTGTTTCTCTTGCATCACCCAAAAGCCACGTGCAATTGTACGTTCTACAATTAAGCTGGAAGTGAAAATACTGTGATCATTGATAAAAATGTACACAACACTGGCTTTGTACTGTTCGAGTGATGCCAGAGCAGCATCCTCACTCCAAATTAAATCAGGAACAGAAGAGAGATAATTTATGTCCCCGTCAATTCAATAAATCCTCTCATAAATGACTGATTAGAATTGAATTTTGAAATATGTACATTAGTTCCAATCCTGTCAGAGAGCAACTTCTCCCTTCTTTCTCTTTTAATGATATCTCAATCTAAGAAAACTATATAAGCACTCCAAACAAAAGTACTTAATCGGACAAGTTACTTCCCAAATTGTTCATCTGTCCAAGTGTGAAATTGCATTCCCTCTTTTAGGACACACTTATATACGTCTCATATAGAAAACATGACTGCTGATTTCTAAACACTATGATACATTTTGTACACGGTATATTTTTTCTTTCTAGTCCAGTCAAATCCTCACAGTATTACCCTCTTGATTCCGTTCTTCCTGGTCGTGTTTCGAAGTTTAAAGATCTAGCTCACTGCGGTTTTGCAACAAATATCGTTGGAACTTGTCGGCTCACGTTGGCGTCAGACTGGTAAACTATCCCTTCCAGCCTCGGTAGAAATGAGGGGTTAAAAATGTTCTCCGTTAGGAAACATTGGCACAATGAAGGTCCGTCATTAGTTAGAAACGATAAGTGTCTGCCTTCCAAGAATAGAATATCCTCCCCCTTCTCTGTTGTCCTTTGCAACATTGGTGACTTTGCCGGATCGCCTTCAAGCTCTCACTCACTGAAACTCTCGCTTGCCGTTTACCACTATCAGGAAAGTAGTGGCACTGGAGCATGTTCTTTTTCTTCATCATCTTCTTCTCTTTTTTTTTTTTTTTTTTGAAGGCGTGTTTTCCCAAACCGTAAATCTGCACAAAGACCCCGCGGGTGAAAGAAGTGCGTCACATCTTTCTAGTAAGGAAAAAAGGCTGCCGCGTTCTCTCCTCCGTATAAAGATGGAAACAGGCGGACGCATCTTCCCGAGAATTCTACGTGTATTGATCGGGCTCGTCGTCAAAATATTTTCACGCTTTTTTTTTTTCTCGATTATATTCCCGACGGGCTGATTCAGTGTTTCTACCCTGTTTTAATCGATCGCTGATATCATCATCATGTTACTGAGTAAACTTCTCGGCGACGGTATCGCCGCCCTTCCTTCTCCTCTTCTACTCGAAGATGAAATGAACAAAATTGTTGCTCGTTGGCCGTCCAGCGGCACTATAATCAGTCGCCATTAATCAGCCTCTTAGAGGCAGATCCTTTGCCGTTGGATTTTTTGAATAAATTTAAATGTTCTTGAACGCTAAGTGTTTTAGTGCAATATTTGAGTATATTGTAATACACACATAAGGAATGCGATATTCCACCCACTGTCATCAAATCTTAATAGTGATACCACAGTCTTGTAGGTGGTAAAGCTCATATCATAATATAAACATTTTTACATAACGCAGCTAGGCGTAAAATTCGTCTATCTACATTAGCGTAACGCAATGATTACATTACAAAACATGACAAGCTTGAAAAGCCCAGACGTGTAAGTCTCATATTTTGCTATCCGTATTCCTGTTGCAGATTTCAAAACGATTATTGATTCACCAGCGGTTTTTTTTTTTTTTTTTAATGAGAAAACGAATCGTGTGCCATCCACCACACAAACTGAGCGTTCCTTGATTGACATCATCGATGCGACGATTATTTTCATTGCGTATTCTATCGCTCTTCGTACACCACGTTATGTAGTCAGCTGGCATTGGTTCCGCGTAGCAATGATGCGGTTGATCAATATTCCCAAGAGGCGGGGAGACGCCACTTGATCCATTTGTTCTGACCGGAATTCGACTAGTTACATTCGCGTGTCTTGATTGACTTTGAGGTATTCCTGGGTGGTAGCTTGAGTTGTAGATTTTCCCGAAATCAGTCGTTTCGATGAGCGTGACATGCCTATGTGAAATGCCTGCTTGAACGCCTCTCTGTAGCGGTTACTCATTACAGTGTAAATTATGGGGTTGATGACCGCATTAATGTATGACAGTGATCTTCCCACGTAAGACAGCACTTCTTTGGCCGTTGCGGAGCCAAAGTAATTTTCTCCCGACATTCTCGCAACCATATTCAAGGCAGAGACAAACTCGAATGGGGCCAGCGAGCAGAAGAAGAATGCACCATTAATGACCAGCATACGTGCTACTTGATCGCGCATTTTCGTATCATTATCCTTGGTACCGCCGTGTATGCGCAATCGTTCGATCGATCTGTTTAAGCCACGTATTATTGCGATATACAGCAGTATGTTGACGACTAAGGAGATGAAGAATGGTATCGTTTGCATACCCAGCGCGTAGGCGGCTATCCAATCGTGAAGGGGGTGGCAGAGCGCGAACGTGGTCGGGTAGTCTGCAAATTGCTGTCCCGGTGGCCATTGGAGGCAGTACTTATTAAACATGAAATTAGAGGGAGTTAAGGCTGCGGCCACGATGGCCGATATGATCCACGAAGCCGATGTGAAGACAGCCGTTTTCGTGAACTGACTAGTCTCGCTCTTTTTCTGGGGACGGCAAACGGCACAATACCGCTCTACAGATACGAAGGTGATAAAAAACAAGGAAGCTATGTAGGCCGCATCAGAGAGTAAAAAGACCCAGATGCAACCACCTCGTCCCATAGGATTATCATCATCGAGTATCGGAGACATTGCATACCGCCAGATTTTCTCACCAATAGCCATCAGGAGAAAGATGATATCAGATATCGCCAGATTTAGGAGGTAGCAGTTCGTGCAAGTTCTCATCCGGGGAATTTTGATCACGACATAGATAAACGCCAGATTACCGAGTACACCTATTACCATGAGGAGAGGCAAGAAAGCTGTGATATAAAAGGTATGACCCGGTCCATATATCATGCTTGGAATTTCATCGATGGAAAGATTAAAACTGTCTATGCAGTCAGGATCCATATTGACGACGAGTATTTTTCTAATGCGGGTATGAAGAAGCAAAAGTCATGATGACTTGGGTGGTGCGGGAGTTTCAGTCAAACAGCAAGAAGTCAGAGGCAACATTTACTTCGCTGTGAAGATGTGCCCGTGCGAACGAAGCATCGCAACTGACGCAGATTGCAGGGAGAGTAAGAGCGTCTATCCTCTTTTCCGCTCATGCAGCGCATGCGTCCAAGACTGCCGTAACGCTTGACGTGCGGTGATTGGTCGGCAGAGCGAATCGCAGTCACAGCCTTCGATTCAGCACACGTTAGGATTGGCTGCCAAGCTTTTTCTGGTGTCTGGTGTGCACCACCGAGATTCATCGTCAGAGTTATAGCCCGGCACAGCGATATTTATCTGCTGCTCTCACGGTTCGAAGAACGCATCCTCCCCATAGCCCTCTGATTGTTCAACCGTTCTATCTACAATCAATGCCAGCTGAAATAGTCACAAATGACTGCACGCCATGACCTTACATGACTGATGAGGAATATCGATGGCTGTCTTCACAAAGGCTGACAGCTAAGGGGGGATTAGCAGACGATTTGCTCGAGAAAGCAGCAGAAAAAAAAAAATGTTTTAAAGATCTACTAAAGAGTGAACGTATCCAGGTATTTCATACAATAAAGAACAATTTAAGTCAGCCTGAGAAATTATACATATCTAATCCCGCAGAATCGCAGTGTTATTAAAGTTTGATATATATAACTTTGTCCGTAAAAGTTAAATTGTCATTATCTCGATTGATTCTAATTCCTATACCCGTTTTTACAGTAGCATGTTGCAAATAACAGTTCACATCGCAACTATTATGTTTATATTGCATCAGTCAATTTCTGTGTATTTAATTTGTATTCAACTTGTATTAAACACACAATGGTTTCACATCTACCGTTGATTAGATTATATTGTGTATCAACATTTATTTATTGAATGATTTATTTTGTCTTATTTGTTTTTTATTGCAGGCTTGGCCTATTCAGTTTTGTAAAACTCCTTTCCTGCAGTAATAGCAAACACCATTTTAAATGAAAATACACAATACAGTTATAGGGGGCATTGTAAACTACAAATCTCGAGAGTAGATTAATGATAATGATGCGTAAAAACGTTGATTTTTACAGCTGCATTCCCCCGTTACAAATTAATTATATGGCATTGCATCGTGTGTGTGTTTTTTTTTAATCCATAGAGAGATGTACATGTTTGAACATTTACAGGGAGTGCATTAACAAGCTGGCCCCTACTATTATGCAAAATAATTTCATGTATGTTCTGTCCATGGGCGGGAAGCTGAAGGGTACATTTCAAAGAATAACGTATCCTTGTATAATTGATAGTTTATGTACATATCAATGATTCTAAATACTAGTAAGCCGGTACCACATTATTTTGCAAAAAAAAAAAAAAAAAGAGAATACAATATCGAGTATTACTCAATCGATTGCCATTTCAGCTTTTGTAACAAGGAAGCTTGAGCTGTATGATAATTTTCATTAAATCATCTTGGCATATTTATTTTGGAATCTTTGTATCTTGTCCCTATGGGTGAGGGTTTTGAATGGTGTCGCGTATCGAACGGTTTGGATGGTATTGCGAATCGATGAGGGTTTCCATTTCTTATTTTGCCGTAAGGTCATAGATATTGTCTTTGAGACACCCATGATGTTAGTTGAATCGTAACTAAAGAGTACTTCATCGATTTATCATTAATTTTCGATGGTTTATTTTCATGGTGAGTGAAAGCATGACATTATCAAACGCTTTAAACAAAGCTTGAGCTTTGTGTTGACGATTGGTTGTGATGTTATATGCAGTCATAAATCAGGACGATGAATATATTTTAGGCTCGAACTATTCTCTTCAAAAATAATATTACGGTTATCATATCCAAGGCCACACTTGGTCCCTGATAACAGAAAAAAAATAATTCGTGTGTGTGTGTGTGTGTGTGTGTACCAGTATGTAACAGTCCCCTATCATGAGTAGGAGATGGGCAATTTCACTCATGTAGGCGGTGGTAGAATCAATTCTGCGTGCGTTAAGACGTAGCGGAGCTGCAAAGCGTCTCCCTCCATGGATATCGTCGTGCATGAGGTATAATGATGAGGTGGCTTC
This sequence comes from Diadema setosum, assembly GCF_964275005.1. Classification (NCBI taxonomy): domain Eukaryota; kingdom Metazoa; phylum Echinodermata; class Echinoidea; order Diadematoida; family Diadematidae; genus Diadema; species Diadema setosum. The sequence goes on from NC_092695.1 coordinate 11,315,632, forward strand.
ACGGCTGGCCGAGAGTGCCCACTGGCGCGTAAAGCTAATGACGACGGGGCGCGCGATCAGCATGCGTCGTGACTGATTCTGTACACTGTGACTCCAAATCCAAATGTATAGGCCTACCAATGGTCGACAGCTCCGAAACTCAATGAGGAAAATGGGCTCAGATTAATCCTGTCACGTCACATGGCCAAAAAAAGGGGGATTTGAAAAGTGAAATCATGACAGTCATACTTTTCAAAAGGCAGTGCCTCTCTGGTGTGAGTAGTCGCAATATAGAGGGGAGATGTTTTATTGTTTCTGTTTTTGTAAACCACATGATGAGCTCGTTGTAACTATAACTTAAATCTCATGTAAAGATGTATCATGAAGTAGCATTCATGACCATAACGTAAGATTCGGGAATGCCAACAACATCGAAAAAGAAGTAAATGAGTGGAAATGCTTTCATCACTCTGTATCAATTAGCTTTAAGGCGGCATTTGACGTAAACAATGGATGTACGATTATGGTTGTTTTTAAGAGGAATGTTTTACAAGCAGGTATTCAACTTAACATGTTGGAATTTATGTTTTGAAATAGATATCAGAAATGGCGTGTGACCTTGATACAGGTAAATCTGTATGTAATCCTTCGTGCAACATGCCAACTTGATTTACCGCTATCCCTCGACACGCATTAACAGACATTCAGGCACCCATGTACGGACGCACACCGTTGTCTGCACGTACTCGCGACACATGTAGAATTCAATGAACGTAATAAACATCCTATTTCCTCTCTCTCCCTCCCCCTCCTTCTCTTCCCCTTTCCTTCACTCCCCGTTTGAATTCTCACCAGCATGATCAGCACCACCGTTCCCGATCATGTATTCGATAAAGCATGAAGGTGCGAATCCGTTTCCTCCCACGCTCGCCGGGTCAGAGACGCCGACATCATTGCAGTGCTATTGACAGATACATCATATTACCAAGTTTATGTTGATAGTTCATTCCAATGGCGCCGATTTTAGGAGAGCTATATAGGGATGGTGACGGGCTGGGAGTACACTTCCCGTACACCGTATTGAGAGGGTGTGCGTTATAAAATTACAAACCAAACCAAATATCACACAAATCTTGCAGCTTATACGCCATGTCATTAATTTTCTCAAAGGTCTCTGCGCTTGTCATTGTATTTCATATACTTGGGGGGGGGGGGAGGGCAGAAAAGAGACCTATTTAACAGCCATTGTCAGAAATCGACACCGATACTCATGTAATTGTTACATCTCATCACTATCCACTTTGTTTAAGTGAGACAAAAATGATAAGAAATTAGAACATAAAGTGTTCATGATCTGTAATAATGCATGCAACCGATACTTACCACCGTCTTTGGCTTTGTAAGTAGGTGGGAGTAATGGCTGAGTCGATCTCTCAATAATTGCAGGTGTTTGATCAACGGATAACGCTCAGAACGTAGTGTAAAGTACTATTTCTGCTATCAGCAATGCATCAGAGTTCAAGGATCCGAACATTATAGGTGATGATAGCGCTTTCCTACGTAAGACTACTCGCATCCTAAGTATTATACGCACACACATACACGCACATAAAACGCGCTGCTGGTTGTCCAACTACTAGTATATCGCTTCCTTACGAAACACGTTGCATTTCACATCCAGCAAGAATGCAGCATACCATAATAACCATTAATATAATAGAACAGCTAACACCCCCAGTTCAAATCCCATTTTCGCAATTTAACCTTTATACGAAACGCCATAGATTAAGATCATACCGATGTGACTTCTGAAACAACAGCTTGCTTGAAAAAAAAAAAAACATTATTATTCAGAAAGGCTTCATTAGGATCTGCCAGCTAAAAATAGGCGGTGAAACTCTGACAGTGAAAGCTTGTTTTCCGCTTCTCCCTGAATTATGATAGAGATCGGGAAAAAAATAACGAAAAACAAACGTGAGAAAAATAAACAGAGATGGCAGCATGAAAATGAAAGTTTGATGCACTTTAAACTTCATAACACTTCTTAAATACTGTAATACTTCTTGAACTCTTATAATGCTAAATGTCTTAGTGCCATAATGCACTAATAAGAAAACAAACCGCGATGTTAAAGGGATGGTATAGTTTTGGTCGAGATGGGAATTCAGATTTAACTTTTTGAGAGATAATTAGAAACCACCTGTATGAAATATTGAATAACATACAATTCTTATTGGACACCGTTGGAAACAAAATACTATTTGACAAAAATCGGTTTTGAAATGGCTGAGATATTCAGAACAAAGCAAAATAAAGAGGTCATAATAAAAGATGAGTCCCACCTTTTATGAGGACCTCTTTGTTTTGGGATATCTCAGCCATTTTAAAACCGATTTTTATCAAATAAACCTTTGATTCCTCGTAAAATGGTATGCACTTTCATTTGATATTTCATATACAGAATGTACATGGTTTCTATCATCTCGCAAAAAGTTAAAACCTGTATTTCCACCTCGATCAAAACTGCACCATCCCTTTAATGCAGGTCCCTCTCGCAGGAGGGCATTAACCTATCAGCTTCTGTCAATCTCCATCTTCACTGGTCCCTCTTGCCACTCATGTTTCTTCTCTCTCCATGACCACAGACCCCAAGCACGGAGGCCATGCGTCATTCCTCCACTTCCTCTTCTCAAACCTTGTCTCGACACCTTTTGCCGGAAGCCACGGTATATATGCAAGCAATAACAGCACCAAACTGCCGTTATTAATTTCAAAACGTTTGCATGCAAGCAAAATACTGTAACAGTCGATTTAGACATTGCCACAGGGAATGGCTGTATAAGCGTTCTCCGGAAGCTTTATATCTTGAAATGCGGGGTTGATTGGTAGGAAGAAATTGTACATGTTGATATAATCATATCAACGTTAAGTGCCCGGTGCCTCAAATCTGGATCCAGTGGCATGGTGTTTTATAGCTGACATTATGATATGGACAAAATTTGTATTCCGTGAAAATCCTCCACTATAATAATATTCGTATATGGCAACCATATTCCTGTATACTGAACTGTCTTTCATACGTTTTATGTTGTGTAATCGATAAATATGATGTTCCGAAACTCTTATGTTGAAATCACGTTCAATCCATTATGATCATTCTTTTTTCATTCCATAGCTCTGCCAATTCATGGTAGCGATTGTTATTTTCAATATTGCTGTATATTGTAAAAGCAATGAAGAAGCTCACTCTGTTAACAACTAATGTTTATGTATAAGACTGGCACCAACAATGTTATATACATATATGTATGTATCAGCATGTGCAATGATAATGCAGGAACCAATAAATCAAATCAAATCAAATCAAATCAAATCAAATATTTCTTTATCAAACCATGTTTGTGTACAGACAATGAAGTTGAAAAAAAGATCAAGTGTGGAAAAAGCTTCAACTAATTCAGATGGCATCCTGCGGCATCCCTCGTCGTCATTCTGTCACGATTAATGTGCAATTCGCATTGTATGTATTTTTAAAGTGCATGTATAATGTATATAGAACACGAACGTAACATCTGCTATTTATGTCTCATCCATGGAAGACGATAAATCCCGCCTTAAAACATCTTTATGACCGCAACCAGTACATTACCTTTCAACATTTTGCATCGGGTAGGGGATTATTGAAGTCATCAAGCATTATGTTGAATATCCAATGCAGTCACTTCCCCAATCCTTCCCTCCTTCTATTTTTAACCCCCTTCTATTATAACCCCCCCCCCCCCCTCCTTGATTCCTATCCCCTGTAATTACGGCTGGCCGTCTATCTGTTGCTCCATCTCCTCCCCTCATCTCTCTCTCTCTCTCTCGAAGACAGATCTTGGGCATGACCCGGGCTCGGGGCTTTTGTCTTCTGTTATTTTTGTGAAGAATACATGCATAAAATTTGCACCAGTTAACCAGCGTGATCTTCATATTATTGGATGATAGAACAGAGCTTGTGTTGCCCGGGAGTTTAGATAGTGTGTGTGTGAGTGTGAGCGTATGTATGTGTGTGTGTGTGTGTGTGTGCGCGCGCGCGCGTGTATGTGTGGGTGTACGCGTGATTGGAAGTGAAGAGATATTACTTGGAAAAAAAGTAAGTGTGTATAATTATGTGTATGTATGTGTGTGAGTATGTTTGTGTTCCATTTTCTTCATTCAGTGTTGTTTGCGTTTTAGAGGCACAAGACTATCTGAAGTTGAAGAATTATATATAACTATTGACGTAAAGTTGTAAAATTCTGTAACATGAATACGTTTGACCAATTTTGACTTGTTATATCGAAGGCACTCTCCTCACGAACCTGGCTTACTAAGACATTGCCTCGGAAGAAGAGTTCCAGCTGAATGTTCTTGTTTGAATTTGAAAAGTTTTTCACACTTGGATAATTTGAATTGAACGATACAGTATGCATTAAGTTAAGAGTGGTATACTGAGATTGGTTGGATGCTGACGTCAGTGGCAAATTAATACAAGATTATTCTTCTCTCTGTCTTTTAAATTCAATTCCCTTTACTTGTAAAGTTAAAGAGATATTGGTTGTAAGCAAGAGTACGTTAGTTACACATAACACAACAATTTGCCTAATAGGATGAAAGCTCTTCAATACCTCTTTATCTATGAAACCACACACACACACAAACACACACTTTTTATTTTTCAGTAATCTTTATTTAATTTCTATAATTTCACATAATTACAAAAGCATTCATCTTGAAGGTATGCACACAATATGCAATCAGCAATGTTTGATTTTTAAAAAAGGGAAAAAATCATTCGGTGCGTGACCCTAAATACATGCAACTTACATTAAACACATAGACTTACACGTAGCTGAAAAAAAAACCCTCCCTACCTGCCCTCTTACCCGTCCCCCCCCCCCCCTTGCAGTACTAGGGTCCCCGCTCACATCTCAATCTCTGCACTTCAATAAAGTGCACACACACACACACACACACACACACACCAAAACGCGCACTATATAGTTACTTACATACTTATACTACGATGAAGGCTTTGTAAGAGAGTTTTGGAAAATACTGTGAAATTGTCAAACCTATCTGCTGAAGCTCAACTGTACCCACTGTATGAACTTGTTTCCGACAGTATTTGGATGCAAAGTAGGACGTAGGCCCTACTTCTGGGCCCCATTTTATTAAAAAAAAAAATAAAAAAGTTGATATGATAGCAACTCTTGCTAGAATGACAATGGTCATAGTAACAACAAGAATCCAGCTTCCTGATTGGCTGTTGCTATTGGAAGTTGTCATTCCAGCAAGAGTTGCCATCCTAACATCTTTTATGAAATGGGGCCCAGAAGTAATAAGTTCCTTTATTTTTGTCTACTACTAGCATAGGGGTAGAGTGTATAAACATTCGGATTTATGTGAGACGGTATTTGAGCATGTCATATGTGTCATATTCGAATGGCTGTTTGTATAACTCTTTCATGCAATACCATGATACATATACCGCTGTGTGTATTGAGTATTTTGACTGAAAAATAAAACTTGAGCGTGCTCGTGCTGTGATGATGATAAAGAGCTGTTGAGGAAAATCAACTGTTATTCCTAGACCTGCATGGCGTCGAGAATGTTTATTCTTTATCATCATTCGAAGCTTTCTCTCAGTTAGCATGACGTGAGTGAATTCTTTCCTTTATCTTTCCTTTAACAATATGGTATATGTTTGTTTTGACATGAGGATGCGTCTGTCCAAGCATTAAAATCACATTTTACAATGTTCCTATCCTACGGTCTATCATTTATAAGATGACGTTTGTTTTGAGCTCTTTCTATAATAGCAGACAGACGATCGAGAGGTGAATTTTGCTCATTCTCGCAACTCGATAACCTCTGAGTTTGATCAATCTTTCGATAGCATGTTTGAATTTGCTCATTCCTGAAATATACATTATACATGTAAAACTTTCTGTCATTCTGTCAATAAAGTGGTATTTCAGTCCCTTCATTTTGGCAATAAGATAGCAATTGAGCATGATTATAGCTGCAGTGAACTTTAGGAAGTGCTTTCTTTCCCAATAAAATTGCTTTTAGTGCACTGTTTGTAGTTATGATCTAACTTTAGAGCATCTTATCCTTGCCGTATTATGGATTGATGTATACGAGTTTACTCCTGCAATGAGATGGCTTTTGGGCTAAGTGTGCTCGTTCTTGTGATTAGATGGCACTTGAGTTTGCTCGCTTCTTTCTCCACTGTCAATCTTCTCGAACACTTTCACACTCTTCGGGGAGAGTTCAGGGAACAGTGACCCCTATTGAATACTCCCTGGGACACAACATCTCCTCTCACCCGTCCCCTCTCTCTCTCTCTCTCTCTCTCTCTCTCTCTCTCTCTCTCTACACACAAACGCATACAAATAATATGCATACTCTGACGTTCCAAACAAAACACCACAACCACTCGCACGTAGACGTGCTCTCACAGAAACGAGGACTGCCACCATGGGAGTGAAATAAATAACTTTGGCAACGACAACGAACCACTTCGACCTCCGCGATGCGCTGTCTCGCTCGCTCGGAAACAAAAGTCCATCCACTCTCCAATCCAAATTGATCTCTTGTTCCACATTGGCACCAATTAAGCGATGCCTAATTGCTTTGATTGTCGACACACAAGACGAACGGAACCCCACCTTCTTCGACACCACTTTTGTTACGGTCATGATATCTTGCACAGATCGATTTATGCGGGGGGTCGATAGTATAGAATGAAAGTAAATAACCAGGAGCAACGAATGCGGAAGGTGCATTTCAGACGTAATTTTCTCGACAAGTCCCTCCAAACGTCCAATCAGTTACAAGAATGTCTAGTCTTGGAGGACCTTTTGTATAGATTGCCGAGCTAATGTGACTTCAGATAACAAAGCTCTCAGGGGTTTGTTGAAATGCCCAGCGGTATAGAACTTAATCTGTAAGTGATTATGCCAAGAAACACCTGTATGACGTTAAAGCACGGCACGACCGGACATAGAAGTTTGAAGCATTTATGTGGTTCTTGCAACCAAAGCGGATGAAATGTATATCAATTAAATGAAACCGGGAAGTCACTGCTTTGTTCCAATCTAACCAATCAAGGCAGCTAGGGTAGTTGATATGCGAAGCTAGTTTGCCATGCCTATAGGCCTAGGGGGCATATGGGGGAGTGGACATTCTACAGCATTCCTGAAAATATTGCACTGTATGCGGATTGTGTGCCATAAACTCCAGCATTGCAACACATTTCAAGGGGGTTGGAGTTCACTTGTTCGTTCGTATTTATTCTGCTTCTAAAATGAAATCAAAATAAATTGTATGGGTGAGACAAATTTGAACAGAACAAAACCAAATGACGAAATAGCAATAAAAAAGTGCAGTCTATACTAAATGCATAACAAAATCATTGTAAAACATTTATGGTTGCATAATTATACAGAAAAGGCAGTACATTATTGATTCAACAAGAAAGCAGGAGACCGTCAGCATAAGCATGTCTTGACTGGACTGATGGCCTCATTTGGAATGTACCTCTCACGAAGGGTGTTTATTATTATTATTATGATTATTATTATTATTATTATTATTATGAGTATGATGATGATTATTATTATTATTATTATTATCATTATTATTATTATTATGATTATTATTATTATTATTATTATTATTATTATTATTATTATTATTATTATTATTATTATCATTATTAATATTATTATTAATAGTATTATTATTATTATTATTATTATTATTATTATTATTATTATTATTATTATTATTATTATTATCATTATTACTATCATCATTATCATTACTATTATTACTACAATGATATGTTTTAGTAGGAACAAATGTGAGTCAGTGCTGTGTATCGTGCGAGTGCTGTGCATTATGAAGCGTCTTGTACCTTCCATTCCTGATAAGGTTATGTAGGATGATACCATTTTTTTTGGGGGGGGGGGGTCCCGACAAGCTGTAAGTCCCGTATACCTATTGACGCACTGTTGTGTGAATATTGTCGGCATGGGTGGGACACCAAACATAGAGTTTGACTTTCGTTTTGTTTTTATCTATTTTGATTTCTGTATTTCTTTTTTTTCTCCTAATAGAGTGACAAATTGATACAAAATATGCAAAACAAAATATAACATAAAAATCAATATAGGAATTGTCAATTTCATAACAATGCTGTCCCAGATAACATATGAAAATAACAACTTTGCAATGCATACTTTAATCTCTACAAGATACCGTATTCATAAGCAACGCTTATGAACCATATACATTTACATTACATAGAAACATCACATACATACACACATTCATAATCACGTACATTTACATTACATACATAACACACATTCTAATCACATACATTCACACATTCATACATACATACATACATATAAACTCTTCTAATTTTGGTTTCGATTCTATTTGTCTACATAAGGATACAGCATAAAAACGAAGAAAGTGGCCTTTGTTTGCAAGCCATTGCCACAAAATGTTGTGTTGATATTAGAATTTTAACTCTCATTGCACAATATCGACTGCTCATAATATGGAACTTGCAAACAGACATCAGTTTCCCATGCGCCTTACTTTGTAACTGATTGTACTCAGACTTACATCAATTTGTACAAAACAAATACTTAGTAAAGTGTTTTATTGCTGTTATAGGACAATAATTCGCTTTCGTTAAAATATAAGGCGCCTTATGCAATCCTGCGTGTCTCATCTTTCACCTCATGACATGTAAAAAGTTGTGAAAATTGACGATATTTTCACTATCGACACATAAGTGGAAGGAAGACTGTAAGAAGTGCTATAATTTTTTCCTTCCACAGGGTGTTTTATTTATACACATATTTAGAAATTGACATTTGCAAATAATTTTTCAACATAAAACAGAATGAGAATTGAATAATAATTCAATCATCGACAAAAAGTGACCTACTGTACTTATACATATAATAACAAAATTTCTTTAACTATTTTTACAACATATAATTTATATTATTCTTTTTTCATTGGCAGAAGCAACCCCAAAAACACTTTTGGTATTATACGATTTTGATTAAATGTTCAAAAACACTTAAAAAACACTAACACTAAATAAAGCCCATTTTTTACAAAATTCTTTTCTTTATAATTCATTTGACTTATACATTTTTCCATCTCAAAATAACATTTTATTTCAGATATTATGTGTTCGAATGACGGAACGGTTTTTTATTTTCTCTTCTTATAACAATCATCATACAGTTTAATGCGCTGTTGTTAAAACCATGAAAAGTCCAAATAGCTTATGCACTGTTGTTAAAACCATAACGTCCAAATAGCTTATATTATGCAATAATTCTTGACTGTTGATCTGTTTCATTCCGAATTTTTTCAAGGTGCACATGAAGATAAAAGAAATGTTCAGAATCTTTGCAATCAAAAATCCTGTGGCATATTAGATGCTCACGTGAAAGAAATGAATGTTTCCCTCCATCAGCTATAACTGGATATTTCTACAAACCTGCATTGTGCATGTTGTAAGTCGGTGTCTTTCGAACAATCAATATAGCTTTTGCCTTTAATGTCGCGTAATCTAGGAAACGGAAAGGGACGGATCTCTAATGTGAACAGTGCATTGAATTTCCAGCTGTCTATAGGCGCCTTGTTTCCGTTGGCGCAGTATGGTGATGTCCAAGTCTCTTTGCTTTCAAATCGCTGGTCTAGAAGAAAATCTTTCCGTCTTCTTCTCCTCCTGTTCTTTGTTTGTCTTCGTCGTATTCTTATTCTTCTTCCTTGTCCAGACTATGTCTATCTTCTACTTATTTCAGCTACAACTCTCACGCGACTTGAACTGACTAACTGAGCTTGTTCCTCCTTGTTGTTTTTTTCTATCTCTCTCGTTTTCTTTTTCTCTTTCTATTCTTTAATGTATTCTGAGCATGCTACAGGAAATATGTCTGAAAGGACGTCAATATTTGGTCAGGGTGTTTCAAGGTTGTTTATCACGTGGTATACGAAAAAGAGATGAAAACAAAGATGGAAATCAACAGAATCCGAACTGAACCTGCCGACGTCAAACGGATCAATGACCCCCTTCCCCCCTCCCCCCCCCCCCCACGTTAAGGGAGTAGACTCCGTCCTATGTGTTTAATCATTTCATAGCACTGCTCTAAGACTCTCAGAATAATGAACGAGGGGATCAAGAAGTGTTTATTAAAAGATCAAAAGCAAAATTCAAATTCAAATTCAAATGAATTTATTTCGGAATTTTCTGCATTACCAAAATATATATCGCAAATGAAATACAGTCATTTCTTCTTTTTTCAACACAATAAGGCATACAGTGTGTACATCCGAACATAATTTGAAATTTACGTGTACAATGGGCTGTTAACAGAAAGAAAGAATAAGAAAGCACGCTGATTGGGAGCTACTCAGGATAGTGAAACAAATGATCTGACTGAATTACGATACATGTATTAGGAATGTGAATGCAGAAGACTGTCGTCAAATAAGCATTTAGCTTGAAGATTCGACAGCCTTAAAAGAGAAAAAAAAAAAGGACAAAACGATGCAACATTTAACGATTCTCGAGGCGATGTAATTATTCCAATTCATTGTATTGTATTTCTTTTAATAATTTTGAGGAGAATGAACAACCAAGCAGACAAACAAAGAGAAATTATTCAACTGCAGTTGCCAAAATGTTATTGAAGAAGAAAGCATAATATTCCTCAGATCTGAACCACGTGATATAACAGGAATCGAACATCTAGATTCTCTATCTATACTCCGGAAGGGACTGGAATGTTTTTCGCTTTCATCATTTCCCCTTTCCCGTGTCTCTCCCTCTTCCTTCTCTTTTTAAAGGGATGGTATAGTTTTGGTGGAGATGGGAATTCAGGTGTTAACTTTTTTTGTGAGATGACTATACGCCACCTATGTGAAATATCAAAGATCCCATTCTGAGAGGAAGTAAACGTTTATTTGATTAAAATCGGTTTTGAAATGGCTGAGATATCGGAAAATAAAATAAAACAAAGTGGTCCTAATAAAGGTGGGTCCCATCCGGGGAGGGGGGGGGGGCGCACCGGTTGCGCACCCCCTCTTTATTTGTTGTCAAAACAAAAGAAATAAAAAGAACAAAATGCGATGAAACCAGGAAGTAGCAGCAGAAATATCGTTTGCGCCCCTCCCCCTTTACCGAAATCCTGGATCCGTCCCTGCTTATGATATGCTAACTTTTGTTTTTTCTCAGGAGAAGAATGACAATTAGTGATTTTGGGGTGTATGAAGCCAATGGAGATCTCCTTAACACATAGATCACATAGACTTGCTAATTTGTCTTACTCTTTCAACAATTTCGACTCACAACTCCCCTCCCCCCCCCCCCCCCAAAAAAAAAGTCCTGATGTTTTTCTCTAATTCTTCTTTTCTCACACAAGCCAACATTATTATCAGGGTAGTTATATTGTCCAGTGAAGGCTACATGATATTATAATCTGCATATAGGCGCTGCATCGCCACGCCTATAATGGTTAAACAACACAACACGATTTGTACATGCAGTGTTGCATGAATGTGAACAACGCTTTGCGTCATTTGCAATCAGAAATGGGCTAAATATTGGAAGTTCAGGCAATTCTGTCCAGAATCGCATGAAAAATATTATCAATATTCTATTGCATTCCACTTGATCAACAGTCAACACGGGATTACCTTTCACCACTTACACCCCCTTCTCTCTCTCTCTCTCTCTCTCTCTCCTTGTATTTTATTGTTGCAGTTTACTGTTGCGTCGATGTTTTTGGTAAAAACAAACCACACTTAAACACTCCATTGTTGACTTGCAATATGTAAATCATCACGTCGTCTACATTCTAATTCTATGGGTTTCGTGGGTTTGAATTTTGAACTACAGTAACCTCGTCAGGGTCGTGGATCTTGTTCTCGTGTGCACCGTGCCTATAGATTCGGCTCATTCCAATCTCGAGGGCATGTCATACTGGAATAAAGTGGTTGGCCCTAAAGCAAGAAAGTGAACTCGCAGTTCGATCAGCTGTATACCTAATGGCCCTTTGCTGTTCAGTATAATATGCATTTCTTTTCTTCCCTTCTTTCCCTTGCCAATACTGTAGTGTTGTCAGTCGCAAAGGTATACCGCTTTGATGTATGGGGTGTATGGCACAAACGTTCGAGTGAAGGGCAGGGGAGCCTCGGAGAAATATAAATGGGAAAATTGTACTCCATCACCTCTATAAATCATGTTCAAGTGTTGGTGGAAAGGAATTTCTTGAATACCCATGAGAGTATATTATGCCATACATATGGACAGGTTGCATTCCTCGAGAGTATATTTGAATATCTTAGACTGTACGTATGATACAGGTCCAAAGTAAATCAAATGCGTCTCCTTAACCTAACATTTATCCGTGTTTACTTTACATTCAAGTGGATATTGAGTATGTGTACAGTGTACAGACTTCTGTACATTTTGAGTTATCTATCTGGTATTCTAGAGATTTTTTTTTCTTAGTTAGAGAGAACAATAAAAAGAGGCGATGCGGAAATTCAATGGAATATGCATTGCATTGTGAAACATACATCAGCCCGTGGTGACGAGTTTTCACAGCGCAGTACGTGCCTATACCATAAAAAGCTATAAGCATTTCTTAAACTTGTCTCTTTGTTGTTGGTGATGGTGTTGCTGCTGCTGCTGCTGCTGCTGCTGCTGCTGCTGCTGCTGCTGCTGCTGCTTTGAACATGTTTGCCAGTGGTGGCCTCCCAATCGTCTCCATTTATCCTTTAGAGGATCCTGTCATTTATGACAGAAAATGGCAGTGACATTATATGATGGAAAACTATGAAAGTAATTACAGCTAATGAATTTTTTTTCACTGCATACCTGATGGGTCGGCCTGAAACTTTAAATTCCTCGCTGTCTGCTTCCCTTCAATTTATCACACAATTCCTGAATTCTTTGCCGACTATCAATATTCTGTTTATTTTTATCATGGTTGTATTTATCATTGTCATTGTTTAATTCTTTATGTCAAACAAATAAATTCTATCAATTCAATTCACTTTGACGAGTAAAACAACTCGTCAAAGGATATTTGTATTGGATATAGGATTCGAACTCGGAATATCCTTTTTCAGGGCCAGGATCCGTATCATTTCTCTCAGTCTCTTGCAAAAGCGCCAATTTAGATTCTTTCTAAATGAATAACGGATTACATACAGTATTATACAATGGCGAATGCTCGAGGCGGGCCGAAAATTTTGTTAGTAAGATCCTTGTTGGAACTACAAATGGTGTACTCGAGACTTGTTCTTCTTTATACTTATATATATGTATATATATATATATATATATATACATATATATATATATATATATGTATATATATACATATATATATATATATATATATATACAAATAAATACAGAGAGAGAGAGAGAGAGAGAGAGAGAGAGAGAGAGAGATTTGCATTTTGCCGACGAAGCTATTTTTGGGGCGTAGCTCCCCTTTCTTAAAGGCTTTCATAAACGTCATCACTTCTATAAATCATGTTCAAGTATTGGTCGAAAGGGATTTCTTGAATACCCTTGAGAGCCAGTCATGCCATACATGATACGGAGGTTATATTCAAAGTTCAAAGAATTTATTAATTTTCAAGATTTGCGTAGTCAAAGTCTTGAAAAAGGGGTAGGCCCCGAAAATTTGCAGTTGATAGTACTTAAACTGACGAACATGCATTAGCTGTATATTTCTTGACCTTCGTTGTGTAAATGCCAGTTAATAATGAAAATCAACACACATACACACAGGCATACCTACATATATATATATATATATATATATATATATATATATATGTATATATATGTGTCCGTGTGTGTGTGTGTGTGTCTGTGTGTGTGTGTGTGTGGGTGTGTGTGTGTGCGTGTGTGTATGTACACATACATGTACATAAATCAAATACATAATGATTAATATATATTTGTAGTCCACTATATGAGCAAACTTATTTCTCTCGATCTTTTTACTTTTAGGTATGAAACCGGTAAACAAACCCATTGATCAAGACCCCGTTTACTTAGTATCAGTCCAAATGTAGATTTTACTATCTATGCGTTGAGGGGCCAGAGCCACAACCTTTAAATACTTGCCGGGCGCGACGACGCACGTTTCATGACAAATCCCTAGGATTGACTCTCCGCACTTCAAAAGGAATATATTTTTTTTTCCTGTAAAATAAATGGTGCCACAGTCCTTCTTTATTAAGGAGTGACAGCACAACCTTTGAAGCTTCGACGTTATTGTTAGACAGTACTCTTGAGCGAAAGTGAAAAAAAAATAGAACGTCTCCTTGTTCGTCCTCCGTAGAGAATGCCATCATTATTCTAATATAACAAATGCAGAATGTTCCGTCATTGTCATCGTTATTGAAAGTACTAGCGTTATTCTCACTTCTTTCAAGATGTTCGGTTTAGTTTCGCCATTGATGAGCATCGCGTAAATTTCTGCCTTGATAGTATAGTGTCCCCAAGCTTAAACCGGGCGTGTGGAGTACGTCATGTGGTAAAACATAATAATATTAGTTCTTATGGTTTACCATACATTTATTAAGTAAAAACCACATAATGTTTTACGATATATTCATACACTATTATTATGATTTACCACACAATATTATTATTATCATTATCATTATTACTATTATTATCATTACCATTATTATTATTATCATTATCATTATTATTATTATCATTATTACTATTATTATCATTATTATTATTATTATCATCATCATCATCATTATCATTACATAATAACATCTTTAAACACCTTTTACCTCCCGTCCGATGGCCTATGTCTGTCATGTTCCAGCACTTGAGGTTACTGTGTGCAGTGGCTGACGTTTTTGTGAGTAAAAGTTCGTTTGCGTATAAAGTTCGCAGCTGCACAGGCTTCGTCACATGGAAAAGACGTCACCTGCTTGTCGAGAAATATCACGTGGACTCTGAGTAAGACATCTTCTCCTCTGAAGGCCACAGTCTCATGCATCTGCGATTTCATAAACTGGAAAGTCCTGCTTGGGTGCCAGATGCCTGATAAATAGGAGTGCTCTCGGAATAATTATGTCATCCGTGAAATAGTAAAGGAGAAATCCTCTCAGATCCGCACATGATGATTGCACATCAATTAATTGATTATACCGGGTACAGAGTTTTAGCATTAGTGGTATTTGGAATGAGGAAAAAGAATAGGCCTATATTCAAAATTGATAACAAATCACAATGAACGAGGATGATGACATAGCATATTCACATAAGAATGCATGATTGGGTGATCAAGGAAGCAGAACAAAAGACAGAGGAAACCATGCATAAATTCTACACAGGTGGACTTGGTGGGCAAGTGGTATTGCAAAAGAATCACATTGATACACTACTGGAATATGTGAGCCCTCTATGTCCTCATCCATGTTCAGTGTATGTTGTGGGGTTTTATAGCATTGATCTATCTGCTCACGGACCACAGTAAATTCCACAGATCTATATATGGTATCATCGATTATGTACTACACGATGTGAAATTATATAAATTGTCTGGAATGTCCCTTTAAAATGACACCTTTTCTCGATCTGCAAATTATCCAGAAGTCTCCTTTAACATGTTTAACCACAAGAAGTGCGTGACATGAAAACGTCATTACTTCTCACACTGGCCTCCCCTCTCTTCCTCTCCCCCCCCCCCCCCTTTATTTCTCTTCATTGACTCTATCTCCGTACTGAGTGATAAACAAAGAGATAAAATGAGAGAAAGGTAGAGGAGGTGGGAGAATAGAGACAAATTCACTGTCTACGAATCTGTGTTTATTACACACAACCTTCAGAGACGTAGACCTACATAAACTGGTATGGGGGGCATACCAACTGTCTGGCATTTACGATGGCGCTTTCATTCGGATGTCACACCTGGGTGATTGCTGATTTGCGCCAAATAATCAGTTGTCTAAAAAAAAAGAGGAAATTGCACAATCTTATGTAAAAACTGCGTAGCCAGTTGTGAGGCGATATCGACTAATTCATATGCATATTCGTATAAACGGTTTCAGAAATGTAATGTGAACAAAACCTCGCAATTTCATAACTACCCTGATTTTTATCTTATTTTAGTTTTTTTTTTTCACTTCAGAATAGCTTTTAACTTGTTCGGAATCGTCCTTTAGATTTGATGATTTCTTTAAAAAGAATGACTGCTCAACTGTATTGAAACTGTCTTGAACTTTATTGAAATATGCAAATGCGTTGTTTGTTATTGCAACTGATTGACGTATTGTTTTTCATCGCCATAAATACGCAGGGATTATTCAGTGTTTTAAGTGACAACCTCGGGTAACAGCCATGACAAAAGGTATAGGCATACACCGGAATTTATCGAAATAGCTATGAAACATTCGTTTTGTTTTTGGTATCTTTAAATTATGATGGAGACCTGAAATTGAATGACAACAAAATCCCTCTCGTGTGGATTTTGCAATTATTTCCAGCACTCAATCCTTGGGAAAACATTTCTGATAACTCAATAGCTGACACATGTTTTAAAGCTAAGAGGATTGACATGCACTCATCTCTTTGGCCACGGACTAAGAACATTTTATAACAAACGTTAATGTGCTGTCAAGTTGTACCTACAGATTCTGTTGTTAAAAAACAAATAAACACAAGTGTCGAATTCTTGTAAATGGACCTTAAGTTCTTACAGCGGTCACATCATCACAGGGGCTTCTAATGGGGTGGGGGAGGGGTAGAGGGGCAGGGGGCAGTTGCCTCCCCTCCCCTCCTCCCCCCCCCCAAAAAAAAAAAAAAATATTGAGGACCAACATGTCATTTCGCCCCCAATAGTTGGGAAAATTTTCCATTTCTATTTGATAGAAAACGTTCAAAATATTTCATCAAAGGTGTGGAAGGGGATCATATCCCCTCTGACACCCTCCCCATACACTTAGTACACTTTTGAAATTGATAGATTTCGGAATGTTTCATTAAGAGTGCACACCGGATATGTCATTTCAGTTAAAGAAAAAAATGCTAAAGTTCCCTCGTATATGAGGATTTTTCTTTTTAACCCTTTCCCCGTTTGGCTCCTCTCTATAGATTTTAGAACGCATTTTGGATTGACAAATTTCCAAGTTCAAATATGCGCTTACGAGATATTTTGATTTGAATTCTAAAAATGCAAAAGGCTCCCCCGTATGCAGGTTCGTCAATAGTGGCCGGCAAGGGGGCAGTTGCCCCTCCCCCCTCCCCCCCCCCCCCCCCCCGCCATGAAAATATTGAGAGAGTTGCAAACATTTTTGCCCCAAACAATTCTCAGGTTGCAGAAAATTTTCTTGTTTTTATTTAACAAAAAAAAACTGCCCAAAAATTTCACCCATTAGTGTGCACCACATTGTCGAATTTCAGTTCTGAAAATGCAAGACCTCCCTCGCCTGGGAGGGGTATATCCCCTTCAATATCCTCCCCTGTTGGGTCCCCTTCCATACACTTAGCACACTTGGGAGATTGACAAATTTCCGAATATTTCATCAAAACGTGTGCACCAGATATGTCACTTCAATTCTGACAAATTCAAATGTTCCCTCATGTTCCCTCCCTTTCTCTTTCACAAACACTGATTATCCGGGGCTTACAGCCAAACAAGCTTGCTTTCATGTGGGTCCCATCATACTTCTCTTTGTACACCCCCATTTCGATTTTGACCACTTATCATCATAATTATAATTACTGTGTTATTATCATGAATGTATTTTATACTTATACTTTTTTAGATTGTTGACAAGGTAAAAGAACTTGTACTGTTATTGTTTATGTAATATTGATATACGAGAAGTATGAAATAAATTGAAATTGAAATTGAAATGTGGGAGGGGTCGGGCATCCTCTTTAAATGTACTCTTCTCCCTGCTCGGTTCCTATTTATAGCTAATTCACTTTTTTAATCTTCAGTTTCCCAGATATTCCATTTTGAGTGTGTAAACAACATATTTTTATATCAATTTTTAAAATGCAACAGGCCTCTCGCATGAGAGGAGTCATTGGGGAAACTCCTTTCTACACCCTCCCTCCTTGCTATATTAGTCTCCCCATCTATGCATTGATTATGGCTACACTATCATATTCAACCAAAAATATGCACAGGACATGCCAAATAGTTGAAATGTAATCATAAAGATCCTAAAGCTCCCTCTCGAGTGAGTGGGCTAACTCCTCCCACATCCCCCCCCCCCCTCCCTCCCTCCTCGCTCGATCTCTTTCCATGACAGACTACAGAACTTCTATGATACAAATTTCCGGATATTCCAACATAATTATGTGTGTGCCATATCGTTGAATTCGATTTCTAAAAATGCAAGAGATTCCTCGAATGGGAGGGGTATACCCCCATCCCCTTCATATCCTCCCTTGCTCGGTCAACTTCCATATATACACTCGGTACACTTTGGGGCTTGACAATTTTCCGAATATTCCACAAAAAGTTTGCATCAGATCGATCTATTTCAATTCTAACAAATGCAAAAGCTCCGTCGTATGGGAGGGGGCTACCCCCTTCCACACCCTCAAGTTCCATACACGATAATAGTACACAATGATGACTCACAAGCGAAGCAAAAGCTGAGATACCACGATTTCTGTGAATGTTAATTTTTCTAAAATATTTGACATGGAAGATATCCAAAAATTTCACCAAAAGTGTGCACTAGATCGTTGAAGTTCAGGTCTGAAATTTCCAAATCCCACGTGTGGAGTGTGAGGGGGGGGGGGGATATCTCCCACACCCTCCCCCCTCTCGCTCGGTCGCTCCACTCCCTCGCACAGATCTTCCAATCCAAGTTTTACCCCCCCCCCCCCGCCATCGTGAAAACGGAAAACTCCTTACTTAAATATACAGTACCAAAGTGATGACAGGCGCGGTGGAGCACCCCAATTATCTCGCAGAAATCCATCGGCAGCCAAGCCTCAATTGCATAAAGTAAGCAACATGTACTCGCGTAGTTGAGAAAAAGTAAACAACTTCTCAAGCTAATAACAATTTAAGGAAACCTATTTTCGGATTAAAAGTGAGTTAGTTTGAATTTGAAAACATGTCCGAATATGCACATATAACATATTAAAGGATTTGACAATGATAAAATGTGAAATTTTAGCGAAAACCTGGCGAGCAAAATTACCAAAAATATGCCTCGAAAATCATCCTAAAATTCACGAAGTGTGATTGCGGAACAAAAGCGCCATTCGAACAAAGTACACCGAAATTTATTTATCTGCTTGCATTTTAAATTGCATACCGTAATATTCCCGGCCATGGTTGTGTCGGAAAAAAACAGAAGGTGATGTCAAAAATGACACGAACGCAAAGCGTACAGGTCGGTCCCATGTATATATAATCGCGTCACTGTAGTGTTGCATGTCACAGCACACACAACGCATTGCTGCATGCAGCGTGCGCGGCAGCAGCTTAGCAGTCACCGCCGTGCGACACTCAGCAAAATTGACTGCGTCACATGCAAACCAACAATGAGCACGACATCCTGAATCTCACGTACCACGCATGCCCAATATTACGGGAAAGGAAATGACGTAATTTTCAATTGTTTCGCTGACTACAATTTTCTATTCCAAACCCTGTAGAAACAAGTTGATTTCTCAAAAATTGCAGGTGGAACCAAGCGAAAACTTTCACCATATATGGATTGAGGCCTGATGAACTTATGTTGCCAAATTCAGACACATTGGAGCCCGGCCATAGTCCAGTCGGAAAAAAGAGAGAGCATGTTTTGCGAGAGGTGATTTTCAAAACGCTTTAATATCTGAAGTTCTAGTGCAGCAAATTTCATAATTGTTTCATCAAAAGGAAGGTTTTTAAAAACTTAGATAGTGTGGGAAGTTTGAGTTTACTAGAGGCACGCATAGCGGCACAAGGAGAAGGTAAAGATTTGACTTTTTCATGCCCGTTGGAAATTCAAATAGAACGGGGCGATAATGAGATGCAAATTGGGGTGCTCCACCGCGCCTGATGATGTCATAGTATTTCGAATAGTCTTTTGTTATAACCTGGGTTGGAACCAGGTGCACGCGTAAACACTTGGGCCAGGTGAGGTTGTTTAGAATCAGTGTCAATGGCGATTAATGGTTATGACATCACAGTTTGGAGCTTTATTATAGCGGGAAGTGTTTAAACTCTGTCTGTTCGTGTCTTAGGTAAAAAATGATATATTTTGGTTGAGGATTTGTTGAAATATGCCGAATGTGGAGTACGTGCACCTAATCAAAGGTACCATAGTACATTTACTTGTACGGGGATGTGCTCTATGTTTAAAACATTTACCACCTCGGAACGTCGTCAATAAATGGTCACCAGGAGACAACCGAGTGTCGTGAGCTTGACCTGACACCTTCTTGAATTACCAAACTCTAATGGCGTTTGCCGGAAACCGTGGATGCCACGCCAATTAAACATCTCTTCTACTCTGTTGCAAGGAATGACGTCTAACATTCTGCCTATTCCTTCTCGCACCAGTTGGCCTGCATTAGACTCACAGTGATTTCCTCTATCGATGCTTCTCAGCCATAAAAAGGCAATCAATACAGCTCTCGTCATGTGTATCTAAATTGTTACAGTTGTGATCACTGAAATGTCTAGACGGTTGATGCTTGATGCTCTACGGGGACTCGCAAACTCTACGCAAAGTGGGTTTTGGCAAGACACTGTATTTCCACTATCTTCCGTTTGAATGATTTAATAGAATCAAACTTTAAGATATGAACATGCAGCAGCTATGTGTACTCAATGAACCGTCGCATATCTTTCTCTTTTTTTAATATCAACATAAAAGAAAACTTGCATGTTCTACACAATGTCTTTTCTTACAGATGGCACATGCAATTAAGTTATGCTAAATTAAGGGAAATGAGCATTAGAATGTATTTTTTTTAATCATATTAGTATTTTGACATTAATTGACAAATAATGTCGTCGGCAAAAGTTTGGTTCGGAAGCTTTTTGGTGGGCGGATCCAAGTAAACTGAAGATGAATAGCAGAAAAATTATTGTAAAAATAAATGGCACATACATATATTCTCTTCGGATATTCTTTCCGGTCACAAAGGGTGATGAATCAGCTCAGGAATCACACATCAAAACAAGTCAACTTGTATTCACATTTCATAGGTCTGTTATCAAGTAGGAATCTGTGAGATGAATAGTATTCCTACATCTTTTTTTCTTTTCTTTTTTTTTTTGATCAAGTGATAACATGACTGTGTTGTATATGATAAGACAGATGATAAGATATGACGAATCTGACGCTCTCGGCAGTATTACAATATTGTTGCCCGAGGTGACACAGCCTATCCAGTCATAACCATCTTTAATTCAAAAGAAGCTCTAAAACGTCATCATTTAACATTTCTTCCAGTCTCCCATGGTTAGCTGTCTTGTAAAATCCGAGTGCATTAACATATTTTATGCCCATATTACAGTATTGATATAAACCCGTATACTAGTATCTCATTATGTGAATTGTTGTACACTGTGTGATACAATGTCTTCCGAATTCCATAAAGCAATACATTTTTTTATTTCTTTTACTCCTTGTTCATTCTGTAAGGGCTGTCGATGATCTATGCCATTTTCCAACATACCAATGATTATGAACAGTACAAGGGAAACTTTATTTAATGTGAATAAATGTAAAAAGGAGAGTTACACGAACATGAGTTATACAAAAAAAGAACAAATACATAAAATACACACAGACAGACAGGATACATGCATACAACGACAAGGACACTCAGTTATTTGTAATTATGTTAAAGCACATTAAGGTCCAGTGGTATATTCACTGTGGTCATCACTATCCATCGCGCGTTTCAGAAATTTGACGCTGGCCATGTTCATCCTGTCACTGTTCTTGACGTCACAGTTTCATCCAGACCCTAATGGCTCTGCATGATGAGGTGTCGTCTGGCGAGTCCTGTGGGACCTGGTGTCCCACTCGTACTTACCCTGGCTACAGTGGCATCCACTCGAATCAACAAGACAGAGAGATTGCGGCTTTCTTCCAATCCGTCGAGATTGAATCCTTCCTGATGAGAGGGCTAAATCTAGTGGGGGCCTCCCTCAGACCAAAAGGGGCTCACATTATGTAACAATACGCATAGGTGTTTTTTTTTTTTTTTTTGGTGTTTTTTCTAGCGTCTATATGCTAGACGCCAAGTGATCGATAGACATTCTTAGCAATGCTGACAGTAGGAAAATTAACACTTGGGGAAGCCATGTAGGTTAATTGAAAAACTTGTCTTTGCTTTAACTGACTGGCGAAAGTTTCCACTCTTTTGGCAAAACTTTCGGTTTCAATCTACCACAATGACATCGATTGTATAACGTGTGGTCAAACATATTGAGACTGTCTCTTCAGTTATCGAGTACGTTCCAAAATGTGTTTACACTCGTAGACAATAATAGTGTATCAGTTGGTTGAGTTCATGGCAATTTTAATTGTATCATAGACACCTTTAAGTACTATCTTCTCCCGAATTATATTAAGTCATCTCTATGTACCTTCCAAACTTTACCCACTATTTCGTAAATCATATACGCCTACATGCATCGCGAGTGGTGATTCTGTTCTCTGTACATCAAAAGTTTTCATATTGTTTCAAAGAAGTAGCACTTTTTTGTTACTTGCCAGATGCTATTCTTTTTTTTTTCAAGTGAACTATATGCTATCAGGGATATCGCTTTAAATATGGGTAATCTCTTTGATACATCTCAACTCAAATCAAATCAACCACCGCTCTCCAAAGATACCTTTGGATTAAGAACGTGCCGTGACATTATTTATGTTCAATACGAATCATTGATGTCATGATAATTATCATACGTCTTTAGGAACTTATAATGAGTGTCAACGTGGAGAATGATAAATGTAAGAATATTTGTCTTGTGTTCATACCCGATCCTCGTTGGGGGGCAGTGGAAGGCAGTACGCTACGTTATAGATTCATGTCGCGCTCACGTTCGCATTCATGGCGTGTCGGCTCTAATCTCAGCCTCTACTTCTCTCCCCGTCACATGAGTGATTACGTGCTTCTAGCGAGTCTGGTCATGGCATATACCGTTAACTGATGAGTCTCTCTAATCGAGCCACTCTCTTTGGAGGAAAGCGATCACTTTAAAGTTTGGTTTGTTTGGTTTCTTTATCATGCCTGCACTAGACACTATATATAAGGCAGACCTCTTTCGGCTTGGGACATTACTGTTCACATCCAGATGAATGTTGGGGAAAAGAAAAAAATCCACCTTTTTTCACTTTGGCAAACAGTTTGCATGTTTTGTCGTTGCTTGCTGCCCGCAAGCGCTTATGGTGGATCAGAACCGATTATCAAGGCGGGTAGGAACAAATCATGCAAGCATGTTCTCCTTGGAAGTCCTTCACTTTTTGGACTGTTGCACTTCCTGCAAATTCCTGCACCGCAGACCCAGGTGTGACTTGTTAGGCCGAGCACCTCAATTGGAAACAAGACATCAAGGGTTTGGGTTTGCGGTGAGGATGCTCCTCAGTGAAGTCTCTTCCTTGGAGATGCCTGCAGCTCGCCATGGATGCGCCGAAGATCTCATACACCCCATCCTCACTGTGGCTAACATTGTATTGATCTGCTTACATAGCGATCCTGAAGACCGATTTGGCGACACGCTTCGTTTGCTCTCACGCTACACCGCCATTTTCGCCGTCTAATCGGTCTTATAGCGAGACTGTCGAAAAATCTTCTTGGAGCTATGAGAGGTCAACATGGCTGCACGTATGCTCACGATGAAACAATTGATACAAAAACAATAACAGTGAATGTGGATGAACTTTCAGTATCGGCACATAGACTAAACGGATGTGGTTTGGCCAGTAAAAATACGGTCTTTGCTACGAACGTCATGGGTTCCCTTCTCTCTGCAAGCTTAAATGACTGTATAATTCTCTGGTCGAATAATTTCAATCAACAATTTACCGTTCAACAATTTTGATTTCTGATATATTACAACAAAAATTACATCCATTTCAAACATACATTCAGTAAAATGAATGTGAAAATCCTGAATTATTTGACTTTAACACATGACCCATTTTTATTAGATTTTCTTTTCTATTTCTTAAAAAAAAAAAAAATGTCGTTTTCTCATAAGACCATAAGTTGAAAATCAGATTCGCAGGTAGAAAGACTAAGATTAAATACAAAATACGAAGATGAATGAAAGTCCAAGAAGGCACTTTCAACTTAAAATCCTACAAGTGTTGTCCTGAAGAGTGATTTTTCCCTCTTGGCTTGTGATTAAAGTGAGTTACAGGACAGAAACCATCATATCCTTCTCTTTTTTTTTTCGGGGGGGGGGGGTTCTTTTTTTTTTTTCTTGTCTTCATACTGTCTGAGGAGTGAGCTCAAACCGACGGTCTTCTCTCGGGTCGGGTGCTCGGCTGTAACGCCCCGGGCAGTTAAGATATCTATCCATGTAATCCGCACGGGTAATGCTTAATATAATATGGCTATTTAATACACTCGAGCCATGATACTTCATACCTGTTTGATCCGTTGTATTACGTTAAAAAACCTAATAATCAAAGAGTTAGAGGAGTTCAGCAACCCTATGTGTGGTCACGTGATAAGATTCAGCTGCTCCGTATGCTCTCAAAAGCTGCGAGATTGAGTGTTACAGTGAACATTGATAAAGCTATTTGCTTTGGTGAGCATCAATGAAGCCAGACGCGAGTTTCCACTTGAGTGTTGATATCTGGTGTGGTATCAGCCACGCTCTTAAAAGAAAGAGTCGCTTGAAATTCATGTCAGTGTTGAAAAGGCTCCCACTCACCTAAGTAACGGAGGGGAATACAAATCTTGATGTCGTTTGTTTGTTTGTTTTCGCTACGGTCACAAAAGTTCGTACGAACGATGCGTTCGTACGAATGTCACTGTTCGTAAGAATTCTAGAGTTCGTAGAGATTCGTAGATGGGACACAGATCCTTACGGCCTTCTTGCGAATTTCGTATGAACGCTGTTCAATTCGCAAGAACAACTTAAAACCTTTTAGAGAAACGAAATGGTTTTCTGTTATACAATGGCCCTAGAATTCGTACGTTTTTCGTTAAACTGCCTTGAGTTATTCTTTCGTCAGACTTACGGCAATCTTACGATTTCTTTTTGCCGTAAGATGGTCGCACGTGCAACTTACGGCACTCTTAAGTCATTCATAAGAAGATTTTACGATTTTTAAAAATATTTTGTCGGGTTGTTAAAAAGACGCAGCCGTGTCCTGTCGAAAATTCTGTAACAGTTGAAAGTTTTATACTTCAAGATGGCAGTAGTGCCAAGGAGACTACAACTGCAGCTGCATCTGCAAGTAGATGAGGAGGAGGTTGTTGCTCCAACTCTCCCCCTCTCGCTCCTTCCTCATCATCTCACTCCTTTCTTTTCTCTCCCTTCCCCCTTTTCCCTTTGATTGCCTTCCATTTTGGTCCCATATTTAACAGAGGTGCTTTCTGCATGGTCGAACACCTAGAACAGAGTGAGGATTGAACTTCGCGCGTTTGGCTTTATACCCCCTAAAACTCAACAGTTGCACAAATTGTGTACCTACGCCTTACGAGTCCCTTACGAACGCCTTACAAACTCGAAGCGTTGGTTGTAAGAACGCCGTACGAATCTCCGTTCGTAAGGCATTCTTACCAAAGACGTAAGAACCCTTTATGAACGACTTAAGGCGTTCTTACAATCATCGTAAGAATTTAAGGCTTCTAGAATTGTCTCTTGACCCTACGAAAATCTGCAAAAATCTTGAGTAGTTTTTACGTTGTTCGTACGACGTTCGTACGACCGCCTTACGAAGACGGGGTTTCGTACGAAGTTAAATAAATCTTGGACAAGACCATCGACCAGGCTACGAACTTAGACGAACGGTTTAAGAAAGGTCTACGAACGCTGGTTTCGTAGGACCTTCTTAAGAAGTAACTTACCGGTCAAAACCTGCATAGCAGTTCGTAAAGGCATTTTTGACCGATCTTCCTAAAAGTTACTTTTTACTAAGAAGGTCATACGAAACCAGCGTTCGTAGACCTTTCTTAAACCGTTCGTAAGTTCGCAGCCTGGTCGATGGTCTTGTCCAAGATTTCTTTCCACATCGTACGAAACCCCCGTTTCGTAAGACGGTCGTACGAAGGTCACAAGAACAACGTAAAAACCACTCAAGATTTTTGCAGATTTCGTAGGGTCGCGAGACAATTCTAGAAGTCTCAAATTTTTAGATGATTGTAAGAACGCCTTCATTGTTCACAGAATGCTCTTACAGCGTTCGTAAGAAAACCCTATACCGAGGCATTAAAAATGTAGTTGAGGTTCGTCTGTGAATATGATTGAACTCTTGATCGAAGAAATAAAAAGAATAGTATCAGCACTGTATACACATATCATAAACCTTGCTAACACTATTTTTCAAGCTGTTACTATATTACTACTTCTACTAATACTACTGCTACTACTACTATTACTATAACTGCTGCTGCTACTACCACTACTACTATAACCAGGATAATCATAACTGTTTCTAGCCGTTATGTTGTTGTTATTGTTGTTTCTTCGGCTGATGATTATGCAACATCCTCCCGTAAAATATCATTGTCGTTCGTGTACCACGATATAAATTCATCTCTCCATTCTGAGTATTTTCTTTTTATGATACTCTTGTATAATACATAATCCCGAATTAAACTGATGCAAATTCTGAAAATACCTATACAAGTATAGGTCTACATGTATGAGGAGACCAAGTCTATAGCATCAAATGTTCTCTCCAGATGAGTCACAGATAGCGAGGGAATTATTGTGTGTTCATATTCATCATATATTGATCACCTAACATTCTGATAACTCGATATCTGCAGTCGTACACGCCTATGGTACATCGTCAAGCTACCAAAAGAGTGGCTTATAACAGTGCCCAAGAGCCTGTCCTAAAGTCATTTTGTATTCATATCAGCCTGCCAATAGCGAAGTGTTATCTCCCGAGGTGTCACACCCTACCATCATTTGCGAACTCTACACAATTTTGTGACTGCTCGCATGAATTAAAACACGCCTTTTACCGTTCAATGATACCCACTGAACTTACCAATTGGCGTAAGGTTACATCCATTATCGAGGCAAAAGTCATGTTTTCGTTTTTGATGATGTTTTAAATTAAAAGCAAAAGTTTCAGAACCTCGGGGCTTAATGCAATCTGGGCCAGCGTAGACTGTCGATTTCAAATTAACCTATTTTTCCTGCAGTTACCCTGATCTTGTTGAGCCATATGACTCGCGAAGAAAGGTTCAAACGCAATCACCATTATGTGCAGGCATGATTACCGCCGGGTAATAAGTGGAAATTGAGGAAGTCTCGTCTTTTCTATATCCTCCACGCTGGCCATATACTTCGGTCATTGAGGTCGGGACAGGTCTGTTATATTTACTCGAATCTTCAGTCAACTGGCTGTGGTTCTCGACACTCTTACCCTAAATGGAATCGTTAAGGCAGGGGTAATAGGATAACGTATTACCTTATATCAGCTTTCCGGAAAGGGCCATTTTCAGTATTAATTGTCGACCAATCTTGTCTTCCATCATCGAGCCGGAAAGAAAGAAATAAGATTGGGTTCAGGTCATTCTCTCACTCCGAACCCTGCCATTTCTACCAGAGATTTGTACCTATAGAGTTATTCATCGAAAGTCAGCACACAACGCTGCTTAGTTTCGTTTCGTCTATTTCAATTCCAACAAAAATAGTTACAATGAAACATTTAAACATCTATACATAATAACACAAAATCAGTACGAAAATGTGATAAAAAAAAGATGCTGTGAAATGAGATGGAATAATGTTGTAACTTTTATGACAAAAACCGAATCAAACTTGTTGGAAATGTAAGGGACTGCTAAAAAGCAGGCCCTGTAGTCCCCTCATAAGATAACAAATAAGATAACTAATGGCAGAACTAACAAAACCATAACTGTCAGATTGACTAAGAGAAAAACAAAGAAAAGAAAGACAAAACAGAAATACACAAACACACACACAAACACACATACACGCACACACAAACAAACACTAGACAGCTCTCTTGTAGAAGATACAAAAGAATAAGGGTTGAAAGAATGACAGTAAGAGACTGAAGTTGACAGGGAATGGAAGTAGATGGAGAGACTCTGTTCCTAGCCATACCGTATGTCCCCCAAAAAAATACAACGGTACACTTCGCAACAATAACTTTAAAAATGATAAATCAATCCAAATATGATTTCATAGTATGAAACTATAACTCATTGCCCACATCTTACAGAAAACCCCGTTTGATTTGCTTCAGTGGTCAAAGAGAAATGAGGAATTTTGTAGAGCATGTCAGGAATCTCTTCCCACCAAGTTCTGTTTAATGTGTTCACACATTAATATGCAGTTCCAAGAGCATCCAAGTGCTAAACTTGGAAGAATCAGACTCATGACATGCTTTACAACAATCCACATTTCTCTGTGACCGCTTAACCAAATTGAATGGGGTTTTCTGCAAAATAGAGCTAAGATGTTCTACTTTAAGACCCTGAAGTAGCATTTAGACGGTTTAATCCTATTGGGTGTTATCAATGCGAAAATCCGATTGTATTTTTTTTTTTGGGGGGGGGGCATACTGTTAAATAAACACAACACGCAGACAACATATTGTCTATTTTTCAGTCAACAAACGTGACCAGAGAATTTAGACAGAGTTTGAATTACTCTTGGTAAAAGCCCAACAGACAACTGTATGGACGAAGTATTTGAAGTAGCTGGAGTAAAAGCGGCGACAAGAGCGACCGCAAGTCTTCTGCTCGTGAAAATCTTCAGGGGCGGATCCAGGGAGGACCACAAACGCCCCCCCCCCCTTTATTTTTTTGTTGAAACAAAAGAAATAAAAAGAAAAATGGGGGGAGGGGTGCGTGCGCCCCCCCCCCCCTTTATTTTTGTAAACACGCCCCCTCTTTACGAAATTCCTGAATCCGCCTCTGAATCTTTGTCAAAAATTCGAGTTCTTACTCATTAAAATGGTGGTCTGAAGGGAGCGACCAAGTTCATCACCAATTGTCCGGACAATCAATCTGAATAGAATCTTTATGACGTCACTTTCATTATAAAAGAGAGAGAATGTTGTTTCAAATTCTACTTCGATGTTTTTCAAAGCAAAAAAATGTAATACTGAAAGAAACAGAATGAGACCTCTGGCTTTGTCATTACTATATGACCTCGCTGCACATCTGACTCATCATCAATTCGTATTTTCCTCGAGTGTTTAACGAAACCTTCATCCATTTTTGTTTTTAGTTACCGTTAGAGCCTATAGGAAATTCTAAAATCATTGGAGTAATGTTTGTAACTGATTTCCCGAATGTCGGTTTTTGGTTTTGGTTTTGGTTTTGTTTTGGCGGATCTTTCTATAACTAGAATAGAATTTGATTTGATTTGATTTGATTTAATTCATTGGTTTCTGTATCATCATTGCACATGCACATTCATGTACAAGCATAAATATAACTTGTTCACAGAATATTTTTTCCTTCATTGCCTTTGCACAGCAATGTACAGCAAAATGTACAACAAACATGCAACAATGAATAAGTGGGGCTACAGCATAAGCGTGGCTTGATTTGCGTGCAGCCCCCGTACATACTTATTATTACATCGGAAGGAGAATAGGAGGGAGGGATGACTTGCATAGAGATAGGATAGTTGAAAGGAGAAAGGGAAAGGAGAGGTCTGTCTGCTTTCACTAAAGGTTTATACAAAGTAAGATCACCTGTATCACTGATTAGCAAGGCATAACAAAATATTTTCTCACCGAGGTGCAGGTGAACAGTTGATACAGGTCATGGTCGGTTACATAATTTAATAAATTAAATGCGTAATAAATTAAATTACTAACAGTGTTACCGATACACGATTTGAAAGTTAAATCTGTAATACTTTCTTATTCCATAAGTGTAACAGCAACCCGCACAATCAACCAGTTATTTCACAAGTTGCAGCATTGTTCTACATGCATTACTTTTGATTAAAATAAATATTTTACTTATAGGGCTACCGATAGTAAAAGGTCAGGAATTTGCAGCTTATTTTCGCATTA
Source organism: Diadema setosum (assembly GCF_964275005.1). Classification (NCBI taxonomy): domain Eukaryota; kingdom Metazoa; phylum Echinodermata; class Echinoidea; order Diadematoida; family Diadematidae; genus Diadema; species Diadema setosum. The sequence goes on from NC_092695.1 coordinate 11,345,896, forward strand.
TTTGCAACTGTCATTACTGTTTTATCATTCAGATGTTTACATTTGCTCATTGTAAACAATGATTTTGTTTAAACATATACACTTACAACAAAAAAAAAAATCCACATTTGTGTATTTATGTATGTATACTAATACGTGTCGCTGATTACTCGCGATACAAATATTATAAGAACAGAATTAGCTACATATAATTATGAATACAGTCGTTTAGTCTCTCTCTCTCTCTGTCTCTCTCTCTGTCAATCAAAGAGAAGACCGACTTTTAAATGCTATGATATCTTATAAATTCGATATTTAGCAATGTTGAAGAATCCCCCACTCTTTAAAAAAAATCATAAAAATTCTAGAGGTGGTTTCGTGCCATGCGAATGGCGTCATTCTGAATAGATTCACCACCCTCCCCAACTTTGCTGATTCATCATTTTTTTTTTCTTAAATTCGCTGAGAACTTCTTAAACGTTTGCTTCGTGTTCTCAGATCTACAGATCACGAGCAGAATTTGCAAATTATTTGCCCATGATCAGACGTGTTTTCATGTCTGTTTCAGAAACGGGTTTGATTAAGATCTTTTGTCACACCATGGGCACTGATGAAGAGTGTGACCTTGCCTTTCAGTATTTGAGAGCTATGCTCCGTTTTTAAGATCTTCAAGATCTATGATTTATTTTTTGACGGCGTTCTTCTTCTACTAATTGTTTTACTATATATATATATATATATATATATATATATATATATATATATATATATATGAATATATATATATAAATTATATCTTGCTTTGTATTATTACTGTACAAATCATAGGAGGCTGAAAAGACAAAAACGTCCCCAAGCAAGGAAAAGATAAGCATGTCACCTTGGTAAACCCTTGTATTCAGACATGAATATTTTGTAAATAACGTCAAGAAATCACTCGAAATACCCCCGTCCCACAAACATCCGTTGGCAGCTTCCCAAATCCACAATTATCTCGCTCGGTCTCCGGTTTGAAGTGGGTGAGATAAAGAACGGAGACAGAATTTGATAGTATAAATGATATAACACAGTGGTTTCAATTATGCAGAGGCACGTAGCATAAGAACTGGAAATAGTTACCCCCACGCATTACACTCAAGATTCAAGATGATTTATTGTCATGTAAAAATATATTCCTGAGTCTTGAGTCTTGTAACAGTCATAGTCATGGATAGCGATAAAGCAAACAAAATAAAACCAACAACAACCAAAGACAAAGACACGTTGGTAAGCTTTAGAGTCTTCCTTTAAGCCGCTGACTTTCATGCAGTTTTACAACAACAGATACAAGCGAACTCTCCAGTGTGTGTATCGCTCCGAAGAGCTGATGGGGCAGCGGAACTATTGTAATTCTATGCGATTTCGTGGAACTACGCAGAGTGATAGCGCTTGAAGATAAATGCATCGTGATAGAAATTACTGCCTGATTATACTTATTGCATTCATAAAGCCCAGAAGGAACTTGGAACGACATGTTTGATAATGGTCTCGAGTTACAGTTAAATTGAATTGAATTGAATTGAAGATTCAAGGCAATATTACATTCCGCAAATGCACGAACGTGATGGAGATGTAACAGACTAGATATACTGAGCATCGGTACTTTGGCTTTAGACACAACAATTTTGGAATACAAACAGAACCATCGGTATCTGATTATGGAAGCATCTGATATTTTATTACCATTCTTTAAAAAAGATAATTTACGACCAGTTCACGACCGAATATATATAGTTCGTGTTCCGTATCCATTTCAAGAGATCACTAGGGTCACAGAAAGGGGGGGGGGGGGGTCTTGGGCTATGGTTACATAAACCTTTTTCCAATATTGTTTTTCATTTTGCTTCCATTAATTGACATACGTTCCACTTGAATGTTCAAATGTGCAAAATAGATACACTGTATCTAATATCTCCTGTCAAGGAGTAAACACGTGGACATTCCACTTGAATGTTCAAGAGAACATTGGAACAAAATATTCGAATATACAAAATAAATATACAAGATATAATACGTCTTGTCAGGGAGTACACAAATGTGAATAGAATCGTGTATTTATTGAAAAAAAAAAAACTTCCCTTTCCACTCTATAAACATGAAATTATCTATAACAATCCCTTCTGTTAGCATTTACTTTCAAAAACTAAATCGTTATATAATTTAATGATAATATTAGGCAAGCAGTAAGATATTCCTTTCCAGAGCTTCATAAGCGATGAACAAAGAACAGTATAGAATCCCGTATTGGAACACGCATAAATAATGATAATAATAAAAAAAAAATCTCCCTTTCCTTATCAATTAATCTTTGGTCTGCTCTTTGCAAGCCCCCGTACTATAACCTCCTTCCTTTCTTCCTACCTTCCTCTTTAACCTTCCTACTCCCTTATCTAATCCTAAACTCGTTCCCTAACCCAGAAAACTCATTTATACCCCCAACCCACATGCACACCCTACGGGCACACCCCATCCATCCCTCCCACACACAAGTGCCCACACATACACACACACACACACACACACACACACACACACACACACACACACACACACAAACAAACAACTCACAAATGTACAGTTATAGCTCCACCATCATTGTCGCTATGTGCATAAAATCAAAATGAGAGACAAAAAATGCGTATGACAACGATTTGCAATAAACCCCATATGGTTCGGTTGTGATATCACAAATAAAGCCAGAGCAAAAACAGCTAGCAACCAAACAAAGGCTTATATGTAATTCTGTACCCTCCAACTCTGATAAATTAATGTTTATGCAACTTATGTCTTCTCGTCTCTGTTGAATTTTCCTCATTCCGGTATTTTATTTTTCTTTAAACAATATTTCTACAGGTATACGATGAAGGCTCCCCTGACTTTGACCTATAAATGGTTTTGATATCATTCCGTTAATTCCAACATGAATACCACACACACACACACACACACACAAACACACACACCATCACACACCATCACACACACACACTCACACACACTCTTTTGTTTTATGATATTCTTTATTTGAATTTCATTCGATAACAGATCCATGTTAACAATGATATTCATATTAACAGAAATGAGCAGCTGTATTCTTCTCTCTTGTGCTGTTAAATCACATTTTTTTTCAACATACAGTACAATATTTTTTTTTTGCAAATCATACCATGTATAAGAAAATTACAAAAGTGACGCACACTCTCTCACACACACACACACATGCACACACAGACAGCACTGCATAAAATAGATGATATGGGAACATGTTTCTATTTCGAATATCAAGTGATCAATATTTTTTTTTTTCGATGAGAAAGGAAAGGCGTACCAGCAGAGTGAGGCAGCGACACAGGGTAAGTCTCATTACAATAACTCTGGTCGTGTTTTAGTTTTGATCAAGAGGAACAAAGAGATGTTGAGAACGCAATGAACATTGTATGGTCTAATAAGCAGGATAAGTGACAAGCTTGTGTTCTATGTTCACTCCTTAAATCAGAACGACGACTTTATATAAGTCTTAATCTGTAATAGTATATTGGCTGCCTGTGTTCATATCAATGTTCATATTTCGATGGACCAGATACTAGTTTGGACCGTACACTTTCTAACATGCTTTAACGTGTGTGTAATTTTCTTGTGGACAGGTAGAACTTGCTTAGGACTGAATCATCAAATAAAATAATGCTTAAAAGTTAAGCTCGATGACTAAAAAAAAAAACCGCTGGTGGTAGTGTAAAGGAATGTAGACAGGATTACAAAGGTGAAAACGTAACGATAGCGGGAGTGCTTTACTCATGTGCAATCTGCTGCCGCACTTAAACCTGTGACAGACATTAATTCACGGTTGCGGACATATTTATTTACTAAATCGAGTCAATAAATCAATGATAATATTTTGCCTGATTTCTTTTTTTAGTCAGTATATTGAATTCAGGATACAAGATCGGAGTGCTCACATAGCTAATCAATGAACAGATGGTAGAATCAAACATTATTTCTTTTTATTGTTTACGAAATGAAAAAGATAAATCATATAACATGAAATCCATCTTCAACATTCTCTCTTGCCTGAAACTTGTCCTGTCCAGTTGTTTTGCCGGGAGGACCAAGTGAGCCCGAGGATTCTTTTTGAAGTACATCTCCCAGAAATCCCGACAAGCGAGAATTTCCGCTTAGTGTCTTCGTCCTGCTATGATGCTATAATCTGATATGTTCACAGGGGTCGTCTTGGAGGCATCCTCTCAACCCGCGCATGATTGCCAATTTCATCCCAACTCTTCCCTCCTCGACTTAATGGAAGCGTCACGCACAGTGGCATCTCTTCCGACCGTTTTATGTCACTTACTTCTATTTTTTCTCCTGGTACGGATAACTGACAACTTATTCCATTCCATTCAAGACAGAAAGAGCACCTTTGGAATTCATAAAGAACAGTATACACATCACTAGATGCCAGCTTCGTCTCCATGGCGGAGGATCCTAAAACGCTTCCTGATGATAACAGCAGGGATTAGGCCGTGATGGCAAGACGGATCAAATTATACCTTAAGGACGCGAGGATCACCCTCGTGCCTGATTACTTAAAATGATTTTCTAAAACACTTTACTTTATACGCCATTCTCTCGGTGATCCCTCCATGGAAGCTACGCATTTTTATGAAATCTAGACCCTTCATGGCTGGTATGCCTCATTCCCCGTTACGACCTCCGTACTAATACGACTTACACTCGCATCGTAAATATACACGTCAAATCAATCCATTGTCATACCCCCGCTCTCAAAAATTGACGGCTGTAATTTCCTGGTCACAGTCTTGTGATGGCTTCCTGTTCTTACATGTTCTGAATCATTTTTGAAGCCTCGAAAAATGATACCCCCGCAGATACCGCGGACCCAGATGACTTGATTGGCTTGGGGCTATCCCTTCACCGTCGAATGACAGAATTCCCCAACCTATGCTAATGCAATTTGCGGCTTTGCCATCTCATATTCAGGTAAACACAGGAATACACGAACAAACAAACACAGACACCATGATAAAACAGAAAGTTCTAATCATTTTCCATTTTCAAAAAATGACAAGGCGAACGGGAGAACTATAGCTATGATTTTTTTTTTCCGAATTCAACATATTCGTCTGATTTTCCCTTTTTCTCACTTATTCTCGTGCGCCTATATACCTTGTATAGATACTAGTAGACAA